>NW_027139777.1:0-57500 GCF_035084215.1 Heptranchias perlo | reverse complement strand
ACAGAGAGAGAGAGAGACACAGAGAGAGAGAGACAGAGAGAGAGGAGGAGAGAGAAGGAGAGAGAGAGGGAGAGAGACAGAGAGAGAGACAGAGACAGAGAGAGGGAGGGCGAAAGACAGAGAGTGAGAGGGAGAGAGAGAGAAAGAGAGCGAGGGAAAGAGAGATAGAAGGAAAGAGAGATAGATGGAATGAGAGAGGGAGAGAGACAGGGAGAGAGAGAGAGAGAGGAGGGGGTGAGAAAGAGAGAGGGAGAGAGAGACAGGGAGGGAGAGAGAGACAGGGAGAGAGAGAGACAGGGAGGGAGAGAGAGACAGGGAGAGAGAGGATGAGAGACAGGGAGAAGGAGAGATAGAGTGATACGGAGAGAGAGGGAGAGACGGGGAGAGAGACATAGAGACAGAGAGACAAGGGGAGAGAGGGAGAGATAGATTACAGGAAGAGAGAGCGAGAGAGACAGAGAGAGAGGCAGACAGAGAGCGAGAGAGACAGAGGGAGCGAGAGAGAGAGAGAGAGTAAAGGGAGAGAGAGAGACAGACAGACAGACAGAGAGAGGAACAGGAAGAGAGAAAGTGAGAGAAAGGGGAGAGAGACAGAGAGAGTGAGAGAGAGAGTTGAAGAGAGACAGAGAGAGGGAGAGAGAGAGAGAAAGAGAGGGAGATAGAGGGTCAGTACTGAGGGAGCGTCACGCTGTCGGAGGGTCGGTACTGAGGGAGCGCCGCACTGTCAGAGGGTCGGTACTGAGGGAGCGCCGCACCGTCAGAGGGTCACTACTGAGGGAGCGCCGCACTGTCGGAGGGTCAGTACTGAGGGAGCGCCGCACTGTCGGAGGGTCAGTACTGAGGGAGCGCCGCACTGTCGGAGGGTCGGTACTGAGGGAGCGCCGCACTGTCGGAGGGTCGGTACTGAGAGAGCGCCGCACTGTCGGAGGGTCGGTACTGAGGGAGCGCCGCACCGTCGGAGGGTCAGTACTGAGGGAGCGCCGCACTGTCGGAGGGTCGGTACTGAGGGAGCGCCGCACTGTCGGAGGGTCGGTACTGAGAGAGCGCCGCACTGTCGGAGGGTCAGTACTGAGGGAGCGCCGCACCGTCGGAGGGTCAGTACTGAGGGAGCGCCGCACCGTCGGAGGGTCAGTACTGAGGGAGCGCCGCACTGTCGGAGGGTCAGTACTGAGGGAGCGCCGCACTGTCGGAGGGTCAGTACTGAGGGAGCGCCGCACTGTCGGAGGGTCGGTGCTGAGGGAGCGCCGCACTGTCGGAGGGTCGGTACTGAGGGAGCGCCGCACTGTCGGAGGGTCAGTACTGAGGGAGCGCCGCACTGTCGGAGGGTCAGTACTGAGGGAGCGCCGCACTGTCGGAGGGTCGGTACTGAGGGAGCGCCGCACTGTCGGAGGGTCAGTACTGAGGGAGCGCCGCACTGTCGGAGGGTCGGTACTGAGGGAGCGCCGCACTGTCGGAGGGTCAGTACTGAGGGAGCGCCGCACTGTCGGAGGGTCGGTACTGAGGGAGCGCCGCACTGTCGGAGGGTCGGTACTGAGGGAGCGCCGCACTGTGGGAGGGTCGGTACTGAGGGAGCGCCGCACTGTCGGAGGGTCAGTACCGAGGGAGCGCCGCACTGTCGGAGGGTCAGTACTGAGGGAGCGCCGCACTGTCGGAGGGTCGGTACTGAGGGAGCGCCGCACCGTCGGAGGGTCAGTACTGAGGGAGCGCCGCACTGTGGGAGGGTCGGTACTGAGGGAGCGCTGCACTGTCGGAGGGTCGGTACTGAGGGAGCGCCGCACTGTGGGAGGGTCAGTACTGAGGGAGCGCCGCACTGTCGGTGGGTCGGTACTGAGGGAGCGCCGCACTGTCGGAGGGTCAGTACTGAGGGAGCGCCGCACTGTCGGAGGGTCGGTACTGAGGGAGCGCCGCACTGTCGGAGGGTCGGTACTGAGGGAGCGCCGCACTGTTGGAGGGTCGGTACTGAGGGAGCGCCGCACTGTCGGAGGGTCAGTCCTGAGGGAGCGCCGCACTGTCGGAGGGTCGGTACTGAGGGAGCGCCGCACTGTCGGAGGGTCAGTACTGAGGGAGCGCCGCGCTGTCGGAGGGTCAGTACTGAGGGAGCGCCGCACTGTCGGAGGGTCGGTACTGAGGGAGCGCCGCACTGTGGGAGGGTCAGTACTGAGGGAGCGCCGCACTGTCGGAGGGTCAGTACTGAGGGAGCGCCGCACTGTCGGAGGGTCAGTACTGAGGGAGCGCCGCACTGTCGGAGGGTCAGTACTGAGGGAGCGCCGCGCTGTCGGAGGGTCAGTACTGAGGGAGCGCCGCACTGTCGGAGGGTCAGTACTGAGAGAGCGCCGCACTGTCGGAGGGTCAGTACTGAGGGAGCGCCGCACTGTCGGAGGGTCAGTCCTGAGGGAGCGCCGCACTGTGGGAGGGTCAGTACTGAGGGAGCGCCGCACTGTCGGAGGGTCAGTACTGAGGGAGCGCCGCACTGTCGGAGGGTCGGTACTGAGGGAGCGCCGCACCGTCGGAGGGTCAGTACTGAGGGAGCGCCGCACTGTGGGAGGGTCAGTACTGAGGGAGCGCCGCACTGTCGGAGGGTCGGTACTGAGGGAGCGCCGCACTGTCGGAGGGTCGGTACTGAGGGAGCGCCGCACTGTTGGAGGGTCGGTACTGAGGGAGCGCCGCACTGTCGGAGGGTCAGTCCTGAGGGAGCGCCGCACTGTCGGAGGGTCGGTACTGAGGGAGCGCCGCACTGTCGGAGGGTCAGTACTGAGGGAGCGCCGCACTGTCGGAGGGTCAGTACTGAGAGAGCGCCGCACTGTCGGAGGGTCAGTACTGAGGGAGCGCCGCACTGTCGGAGGGTCAGTCCTGAGGGAGCGCCGCACTGTCGGAGGGTCGGTACCGAGGGAGCGCCGCACTGTCGGAGGGTCGGTACTGAGAGAGCGCCGCACTGTCGGAGGGTCAGTACTGAGGGAGCGCCGCACTGTCGGAGGGTCGGTACTGAGGGAGCGCCGCACTGTCGGAGGGTCGGTACTGAGGGAGCGCCGCACTGTCGGAGGGTCAGTACTGAGGGAGCGCCGCACTGTCGGAGGGTCAGTACTGAGGGAGCGCCGCACCGTCGGAGGGTCGGTACTGAGGGAGCGCCGCACTGTCGGAGGGTCAGTACTGAGGGAGCGCCGCACCGTCGGAGGGTCAGTACTGAGGGAGCGCCGCACTGTCGGAGGGTCGGTACTGAGGGAGCGCCGCACTGTCGGAGGGTCAGTACTGAGGGAGCGCCGCGCTGTCGGAGGGTCGGTACTGAGGGAGCGCCGCACCGTCGGAGGGTCAGTACTGAGGGAGCGCCGCACTGTCGGAGGGTCAGTACTGAGGGAGCGCCGCACCGTCGGAGGGTCGGTCCTGAGGGAGCGCCGCACTGTCGGAGGGTCGGTACTGAGGGAGCGCCGCACTGTCGGAGGGTCAGTACTGAGGGAGCGCCGCACTGTCGGAGGGTCAGTACTGAGGGAGCGCCGCACTGTCGGAGGGTCGGTACTGAGGGAGCGCCGCACTGTCGGAGGGTCAGTACTGAGGGAGCGCCGCACTGTCGGAGGGTCGGTACTGAGGGAGCGCAGCACTGTGGGAGGGTCAGTACTGAGGGAGCGCCGCACCGTCGGAGGGTCGGTACTGAGGGAGCGCCGCACCGTCGGAGGGTCGGTACTGAGGGAGCGCCGCACCGTCGGAGGGCCGGTACTGAGGGAGTGGAGACCCCTCCCCTGGAATTGTTGGGGAGAGAGGAGCGGGGGCCGCTGCAGCTTCTTTCAAGAATGGATGAGATGGGCTGAACGGCCTCTCCCATCCGATTTCTAACCCCTCGGGCCCTGAAGTGGAAAGTCGGGCCCTACCTGGTGCCGCTCGAACTGGACACACCTCCTGTTCCCGGGGTGGGGCCTTTTCCCTCTTCAGCTGAGACCAGTCCTCACCGTCTCCCAGGGGCCTACGTGCGAGGCTTGGCCTGGAGGGTAGATTATGAACCAAGGCTGGTCTCGGACGCTCCCTTATAAGCTTTGAGCTCTGTGGTTAAGGGGCCATGGAAGCACAAGGAGCTGCCCACACAGTCTTGGGTCCATCTGTGGGCTGCTCGGTCCAAGAGGAACCCGGCAGGGGGCGCCTCCAGCCTCAAACGCTAGGCCCCGTTACCACGGTGCGACCTCTCTCTCTCTCTCTCTCTCTCCTCTTCCACCACCCCCGTTCCCCACATCAAGCGGGGGCTGGAGGGGACGGTGAGGTGGGAACCATTGCATTGGCGTTCATGGCCAGCGAATGGCATTTTATGAGTGCAACAGAGAGCTGCAGAGAGAGAGAGAGAGAGGGAGAGGGAGAGGGGGAGAGGGAGAGGGAAGGAGAGAGAGAGAGATGGAGAGGGAGAGGGGGAGAGGGAGAGGGAAGGAGAGAGAGAGAGATGGAGAGGGAGAGAGTGAGACAGGGAGAGGGAGAGAGAGAGAGAGGGGGAGAGGGAGAGGGAAGGAGAGAGAGAGAGATGGAGAGGGAGAGGGGGAGAGGGAGAGGGAAGGAGAGAGAGAGAGATGGAGAGGGAGAGAGAGAGACAGGGAGAGGGAGAGAGAGAGAGAGAGAGACAGGGATAGTGAGAGAGAGGGGGAGAGTCAAGGATAGAGAGAGAGAGAGAGAGAGAGACCGAGAAAGAGGGAGGGAGAGACAGAGAGAGACAGAGAGAGAGAGAGAGGGAGGAAGAAGAGAGAGAGAGAGGGAGAGAGACAGGGATAGTGAGAGAGAGGGGGAGAGTCGGAGAGGGAGAGAAAGAGAGAGAGGGAGAGTCAAAGATAGAGAGAGAGACAGGGAGAGACCGAGAAAGAGGGAGGGGGAGACAGATAGAGACAGAGAGCGAGAGAGGGAGAGACAGAGAGAGGGAGAGAGAGGGGGGGAGAGTCGTAGAGGGAGAGAAAGAGAGAGAGGGAGAGTCAAAGATAGAGAGAGAGACAGGGAGAGATCGAGAAAGAGGGAGGGGGAGACAGATAGAGACAGAGAGAGAGGGAGAGGAAGAAGAGAGAGAGAGAGGGAGAGAGAGACAGGGATAGTGAGAGAGAGGGGGAGAGTCGTAGAGGGAGAGAAAGAGAGAGAGGGAGAGTCAAAGATAGAGAGAGAGACAGGGAGAGACCGAGAAAGAGGGAGGGAGAGACAGAGAGAGAGAGAGAGGGAGAGGAAGAGGGGGAGAGGGAAGGAGAGAGAGAGAGAGGGAGAGAGAGAGAGACGGGGATAGTGAGAGAGAGGGGGAGAGTCGTAGAGGGAGAGAAAGAGAGAGAGGGAGAGTCAAAGATCGAGAGAGAGACAGGGAGAGACCGAGAAAGAGGGAGGGAGAGACAGATAGAGACAGAGAGAGAGAGGGAGAGGAAGAGGGGGAGAGGGAAGGAGAGAGAGAGAGCGAGAGAGACCGAGAAAGAGGGAGGGAGC
The DNA here is from genome assembly GCF_035084215.1 of Heptranchias perlo. Lineage (NCBI taxonomy): Eukaryota > Metazoa > Chordata > Chondrichthyes > Hexanchiformes > Hexanchidae > Heptranchias > Heptranchias perlo. The sequence goes on along the minus strand of NW_027139777.1, from coordinate 52,076 downwards.
AACAGATAGAGACAGAGAGAGAGAGAGAGAGAGGGAGAGAGAGACAGGGATAGTGAGAGAGAGGGGGAGAGTCGTAGAGGGAGAGAAAGAGAGAGAGGGAGAGTCAAAGATAGCGAGAGAGACAGGGAGAGATCGAGAAAGAGGGAGGGAGAGACAGATAGAGACAGAGAGAGAGAGGGAGAGACAGAGACAGACAGAGAGAGGGAGAGAGTCGTAGAGGGAGATAAAGAGAGAGAGGGAGAGTCAAAGATAGGGACAGAGAGAGAATGAGGGAGGGAGAGACAGAGAGGGAGAGAGGGAGAGATGTAGAGAGAGAGAGATAGAGGGAGGGAGAGACGTAGAGAGAGAGAGAGAGAGAGAGGGAGTGACAGAGAAAGAAAGGGAGAGAAAGAGAGAGGCAGAGAGAGAGACAGAGAAAGAGAGACAGAAGGAGAGATGCAGAGACAGAGAGGGAGAGAGACAGACAGTGAGAGAAAGAGAGAGAAACAGAGAGAGAGAGGAGAGAGACAGAGGGAGAGAGAGAGGAGAGAGATTTCAAATCCCAATAGTTTGGGAATCTGAATAAATCCCATCATTGGCGGCCGTGGCTGCAGCTCCCAGGTCCCGAAGATCTGGAATTCCCTCCCGAAACCCCTCTCTCTCTCTCTCTCTCTCCTTCCCTCTTTCTCACTCCCTCCCTCTCCCTCCCTCTCTCCCTCTTCCTCTCCCTCTCTCTCTCTCTCCCCCTTCAAGACGCTCCTTAAAACCTCCCTCTTTGGCCGAGCTTTCGGTCACCTGTCCGAATATCTCCTCTTGCGGGCTCGGGGTCAGTTTTTTGTCCGATTCAGGCTCCCGCTGAGCGCCCTGGGAAAGTTTTAATAAACTGAAGGCCGATCGGGGCCCAACTCCCAACTCCTGGCGCCTCCGAGCAGGGCTGGCTCGCTGGAGAGGAGGTCAAGGGGACACTGAGGCACCAATGGGAAGCCTCAGAAGACCTGAACACAGCTGAGATCTCAACTAGGCCCGAGATAGAGCCTGGCATTTTCCTGCCGTGTGTGTGCGGGTGGCGTAGTCCCACGCTGGGTAAAGATAGTCAGTAATCAGCCACCAGGTTAACAGCTCGCTCCAAAATTCAACTCGAAACGGGCGCAGGACTGAACTGTCTGGTGACAAGTGAGAGAGAGGGGACTGAGAGACACCAGTCAGTGTACAGATATCTCCCTGAGAGAGAGGGACTGAGAGACACCAGTCAGTGTACAGATATCTCCCTGAGAGAGAGGGACTGAGAGACACCAGTCAGTGTACAGATATCTCCCTGAGAGAGAGGGGACTGAGAGACACCAGTCAGTGTACAGATATCTCCCTGAGAGGGGACTGAGAGACACCAGTCAGTGTACAGATATCTCCCCGAGGGAGAGGGGACTGAGAGACACCAGTCAGTGTACAGATATCTCCCTGAGAGAGAGGGGACTGAGAGACACCAGTCAGTGTACAGATATCTCCCTGAGAGAGAGAGGACTGAGAGACACCAGTGTACAGATATCTCCCTGAGAGAGAGGGGACTGAGAGACACCAGTCAGTGTACAGATATCTCCCTGAGAGAGAGGGGACTGAGAGACACCAGTCAGTGTACAGATATCTCCCTGAGAGAGAGGGGACTGAGAGACACCAGTCAGTGTACAGATATCTCCCTGAGAGAGAGAGGACTGAGAGACACCAGTCAGTGTACAGATATCTCCCTGAGAGAGAGGGGACTGAGAGACACCAGTCAGTGCACAGATATCTCCCTGAGAGAGAGGGACTGAGTGACACCAGTCAGTGTACAGATATCTCCCTGAGAGAGAGGGGACTGAGAGACACCAGTCAGTGCACAGATATCTCCCTGAGAGAGAGGACTGAGAGACACCAGTCAGTGTACAGATATCTCCCTGAGAGAGAGAGGACTGAGAGACACCAGTCAGTGTACAGATATCTCCCTGAGAGAGAGGGGACTGAGAGACACCAGTCAGTGTACAGATATCTCCCTGAGAGAGAGGGGACTGAGAGACACCAGTCAGTGTGCAGATATCTCCCTGAGAGAGAGAGAGGACTGAGAGACACCAGTCAGTGCACAGATATCTCCCTGAGAGAGAGGGGACTGAGAGACACCAGTCAGTGTACAGATATCTCCCTGAGAGAGAGGGCACTGAGAGACACCAGTCAGTGTACAGATATCTCCCTGAGAGAGAGGGGACTGAGAGACACCAGTCAGTGTACAGATATCTCCCTGAGAGAGAGGGGACTGAGAGACACCAGTCAGTGTACAGATATCTCCCTGAGAGAGAGGGCACTGAGAGACACCAGGCAGTGTACAGATATCTCCCTGAGAGAGAGGGGACTGAGAGACACCAGTCAGTGTACAGATATCTGCCTGAGAGAGAGGGACTGAGAGACACCAGTCAGTGTACAGATATCTCCCTGAGAGAGAGGGGACTGAGAGACACCAGTCAGTGTACAGATATCTCCCTGAGAGAGAGGGGACTGAGAGACACCAGTCAGTGTACAGATATCTCCCTGAGAGAGAGAGGACTGAGAGACACCAGTCAGTGTACAGATATCTCCCTGAGAGAGAGGGAACTGAGAGACACCAGTCAGTGTACAGATATCTCCCTGAGAGAGAGAGGACTGTGAGACACCAGTCAGTGTACAGATATCTCCCTGAGAGAGAGGACACTGAGAGACACCAGTCAGTGTACAGATATCTCCCTGAGAGAGAGGACTGGGAGATACCAGTCAGTGTACAGATATCTCCCTGAGAGAGAGAGGGGACTGAGAGACACCAGTCAGTGTACAGATATGTCCCTGAGAGAGAGAGGGGACTGAGAGACACCAGTCTGTGTACAGATATCTCCCTGAGAGAGGGGACTGAGAGACACCAGTCAGTGTACAGATATCTCCCTGAGAGAGAGAGGGGACTGAGAGACACCAGTCAGTGTACAGATATCTCCCTGAGAGAGAGAGGGGACTGAGAGACACCAGTCAGTGTACAGATATCTCCCCGAGAGAGAGAGGACACTGAGAGACACCAGTCAGTGCACAGATATCTCCCCGAGGGAGAGGGGACTGAGAGACACCAGTCAGTGTACAGATATCTCCCTGAGAGAGAGGGGACTGAGAGACACCAGTCAGTGTACAGATATCTCCCCGAGGGAGAGAGGACTGAGAGACACCAGTCAGTGTACAGATATCTCCCTGAGAGAGAGGGGACTGAGAGACACCAGTCAGTGCGCAGATATCTCCGTGAGAGAGAGGGGACTGAGTGACACCAGTCAGTGCACAGATATCTCCCTGAGAGAGAGCACTGAGAGACACCAGTCAGTGTACAGATATCTCCCTGAGAGAGAGGGGACTGAGAGACACCAGTCAGTGCACAGATATCTCCCTGAGAGAGAGGGGACTGAGAGACACCAGTCAGTGTACAGATATCTCCCTGAGAGAGAGAGGACTGAGAGACACCAGTGTACAGATATCTCCCTGAGAGAGAGGGGACTGAGAGACACCAGTCAGTGTACAGATATCTCCCTGAGAGAGAGGGGACTGAGAGACACCAGTCAGTGTACAGATATCTCCCTGAGAGAGAGAGGACTGAGAGACACCAGTCAGTGTACAGATATCTCCCTGAGAGAGAGGGGACTGAGAGACACCAGTCAGTGCACAGATATCTCCCTGAGAGAGAGGGGACTGAGAGACACCAGTCAGTGCACAGATATCTCCCTGAGAGAGAGGACTGAGAGACACCAGTCAGTGTACAGATATCTCCCTGAGAGAGAGGGGACTGAGAGACACCAGTCAGTGCACAGATATCTCCCTGAGAGAGAGGGGACTGAGAGACACCAGTCAGTGTACAGATATCTCCCTGAGAGAGAGGGGTCTGAGAGACACCAGTCAGTGTGCAGATATCTCCCTGAGAGAGAGAGAGGACTGAGAGACACCAGTCAGTGCACAGATATCTCCCTGAGAGAGAGGGGACTGAGAGACACCAGTCAGTGTACAGATATCTCCCTGAGAGAGAGGGCACTGAGAGACACCAGTCAGTGTACAGATATCTCCCTGAGAGAGAGAGGACTGAGAGACACCAGTCAGTGTACAGATATCTCCCTGAGAGAGAGAGGACTGAGAGACACCAGTCAGTGTACAGATATCTCCCTGAGAGAGAGGGAACTGAGAGACACCAGTCAGTGTACAGATATCTCCCTGAGAGAGAGAGGGGACTGAGAGACACCAGTCAGTGTACAGACATCTCCCTGAGAGAGAGAGGACTGTGAGACACCAGTCAGTGTACAGATATCTCCCTGAGAGAGAGGACACTGAGAGACACCAGTCAGTGTACAGATATCTCCCTGACAGAGAGGACTGGGAGACACCAGTCAGTGTACAGATGTCTCCCTGAGAGAGAGAGGGGACTGAGAGACACCAGTCAGTGTACAGATATGTCCCTGAGAGAGAGAGGGGACTGAGAGACACCAGTCAGTGTACAGATATCTCCCTGAGAGAGGGGACTGAGAGACACCAGTCAGTGTACAGATATCTCCCTGAGAGAGAGAGGGGACTGAGAGACACCAGTCAGTGTACAGATATCTCCCTGAGAGAGAGAGGGGACTGAGAGACACCAGTCAGTGTACAGATATCTCCCCGAGAGAGAGAGGACACTGAGAGACACCAGTCAGTGCACAGATATCTCCCCGAGGGAGAGGGGACTGAGAGACACCAGTCAGTGTACAGATATCTCCCTGAGAGAGAGGGGACTGAGAGACACCAGTCAGTGTACAGATATCTCCCCGAGGGAGAGAGGACTGAGAGACACCAGTCAGTGTTGAGATATCTCCCTGAGAGAGAGGGGACTGAGAGACACCAGTCAGTGTACAGATATCTCCCCGAGAGAGAGAGGGGACTGAGAGACACCAGTCAGTGCACAGATATCTCCCTGAGAGAGGGGGGACTGAGAGACACCAGTCAGTGTACAGATATCTCCCTGAGAGAGAGGGGACTGAGAGACACCAGTCAGTGTACAGATATCTCCCTGAGAGAGAGGGGACTGAGAGACACCAGTCAGTGTACAGATATCTCCCTGAGAGAGAGGGGACTGAGAGACACCAGTCAGTGTACAGATATCTCCCTGAGGGAGAGGGGACTGAGAGACACCAGTCAGTGTACAGATATCTCCCTGAGAGAGAGGGGACTGAGAGACACCAGTCAGTGTACAGATATCTCCCTGAGAGAGGGGACTGAGAGACACCAGTCAGTGCACAGATATCTCCCTGAGAGAGAGGGGACTGAGAGACACCAGTCAGTGTACAGATATCTCCCTGAGAGAGAGGGCACTGAGAGACACCAGTCAGTGTACAGATATCTCCCTGAGAGAGAGGGGACTGAGAGACACCAGTCAGTGTACAGATATCTCCCTGAGAGAGAGAGGACTGAGAGACACCAGTCAGTGTACAGATATCTCCCTGAGAGAGATGGAACTGAGAGACACCAGTCAGTGTACAGATATCTCCCTGAGAGAGAGAGGGGACTGAGAGACACCAGTCAGTGTACAGATATCTCCCTGAGAGAGAGAGGACTGTGAGACACCAGTCAGTGTACAGATATCTCCCTGAGAGAGAGGACACTGAGAGACACCAGTCAGTGTCCAGATATCTCCCTGAGAGAGAGGACTGGGAGACACCAGTCAGTGTACAGATATCTCCCTGAGAGAGAGAGGGGACTGAGAGACACCAGTCAGTGTACAGATATGTCCCTGAGAGAGAGAGGGGACTGAGAGACACCAGTCAGTGTACAGATATCTCCCTGAGAGAGGGGACTGAGAGACACCAGTCAGTGCACAGATATCTCCCTGAGAGAGAGAGGGGACTGAGAGACACCAGTCAGTGTACAGATATCTCCCTGAGAGAGAGAGGGGACTGAGAGACACCAGTCAGTGTACAGATATCTCCCTGAGAGAGAGAGGACACTGAGAGACACCAGTCAGTGCACAGATATCTCCCCGAGGGAGAGGGGACTGAGAGACACCAGTCAGTGTACAGATATCTCCCTGAGAGAGAGGGGACTGAGAGACACCAGTCAGTGTGCAGATATCTCCCTGAGAGAGAGGGGACTGAGAGACACCAATCAGTGTACAGATATCTCCCTGAGAGAGGGGACTGAGAGACACCAGTCAGTGTACAGATATCTCCCTGAGAGAGAGGGGACTGAGAGACACCAGTCAGTGTACAGATATCTCCCTGAGAGAGAGGGCACTGAGAGACACCAGTCAGTGTACAGATATCTCCCTGAGAGAGAGGGGACTGAGAGACACCAGTCAGTGTACAGATATCTCCCTGAGAGAGAGGGGACTGAGAGACACCAGTCAGTGTACAGATATCTCCCTGAGAGAGAGGGGACTGAGAGACACCAGTCAGTGTACAGATATCTCCCTGAGAGAGAGGGGACTGAGAGACACCAGTCAGTGTACAGATACCTCCCCGAGAGAGAGGGGACTGAGGGACACCAGTCAGTGTACAGATATCTCCCTGAGAGAGAGGGGGACAGAGAGACACCAGTCAGTGTACAGATATCTCCCTGAGAGAGAGGGGACTGAGAGACACCAGTCAGTGTACAGATATCTCCCTGAGAGAGAGGGGACTGAGAGACACCAGTCAGTGTACAGATATCTCCCTGAGGGAGAGGGGACTGAGAGACACCAGTCAGTGTACAGATATCTCCCTGAGAGAGAGGGGACTGAGAGACACCAGTCAGTGTACAAATATCTCCCTGAGAGAGAGGGGACTGAGGGACACCAGTCAGTGTACAGATATCTCCCTGAGAGAGAGGGAACTGAGAGACACCAGTCAGTGTACAGATATCTCCCTGAGAGAGAGAGGGGACTGAGAGACACCAGTCAGTGTACAGATATCTCCCTGAGAGAGAGAGGACTGTGAGACACCAGTCAGTGTACAGATATCTCCCTGAGAGAGAGGACACTGAGAGACACCAGTCAGTGTACAGATATCTCCCTGAGAGAGAGGACTGGGAGACACCAGTCAGTGTACAGATATCTCCCTGAGAGAGAGAGGGGACTGAGAGACACCAGTCAGTGTACAGATATGTCCCTGAGAGAGAGAGGGGACTGAGAGACACCAGTCAGTGTACAGATATCTCCCTGAGAGAGGGGACTGAGAGACACCAGTCAGTGCACAGATATCTCCCTGAGAGAGAGAGGGGACTGAGAGACACCAGTCAGTGTACAGATATCTCCCTGAGAGAGAGAGGGGACTGAGAGACACCAGTCAGTGTACAGATATCTCCCGGAGAGAGAGAGGACACTGAGAGACACCAGTCAGTGCACAGATATCTCCCCGAGGGAGAGGGGACTGAGAGACACCAGTCAGTGTACAGATATCTCCCTGAGAGAGAGGGGACTGAGAGACACCAGTCAGTGTACAGATATCTCCCTGAGAGAGAGCGGACTGAGAGACACCAGTCAGTGTACAGATATCTCCCTGAGAGAGGGGACTGAGAGACACCAGTCAGTGTACAGATATCTCCCTGAGAGAGGGGGGACTGAGAGACACCAGTCAGTGTACAGATATCTCCCTGAGAGAGAGGGGACTGAGAGACACCAGTCAGTGTACAGATATCTCCCTGAGAGAGAGGGGACTGAGAGACACCAGTCAGTGTACAGATATCTCCCTGAGAGAGAGGGGACTGAGAGACACCAGTCAGTGTACAGATATCTCCCTGAGGGAGAGGGGACTGAGAGACACCAGTCAATGTACAGATATCTCCCTGAGAGAGAGGGGACTGAGAGACACCAGTCAGTGTACAGATATCTCCCTGAGAGAGAGGGACTGAGAGACACCAGTCAGTGTACAGATATCTCCCTGAGAGAGAGGGACTGAGAGACACCAGTCAGTGTACAGATATCTCCCTGAGAGAGAGGGGACTGAGAGACACCAGTCAGTGTACAGATAACTCCCTGAGAGAGAGGGGACTGAGAGACACCAGTCAGTGCACAGATATCTCCCTGAGGGAGAGGGGACTGAGAGACACCAGTCAGTGTACAGATATCTCCCTGAGAGAGAGGGGACTGAGAGACACCAGTCAGTGTACAGATATCTCCCTGAGAGAGAGGGGACTGAGAGACACCAGTCAGTGTACAGATATCTCCCTGAGAGAGAGGGGACTGAGAGACACCAGTCAGTGTACAGATATCTCCCTGAGAGAGAGGGGACTGAGAGACACCAGTCAGTGTACAGATATCTCCCCGAGAGAGAAGGGACTGAGGGACACCAGTCAGTGTACAGATATCTCCCTGAGAGAGAGGGGGACTGAGAGACACCAGTCAGTGTACAGATATCTCCCTGAGAGAGAGGGGACTGAGAGACACCAGTCAGTGTACAGATATCTCCCTGAGAGAGAGGGGACTGAGAGACACCAGTCAGTGTACAGATATCTCCCTGAGGGAGAGGGGACTGAGAGACACCAGTCAGTGTACAGATATCTCCCTGAGAGAGAGGGGACTGGGAGACACCAGTCAATGTACAGATATCTCCCTGAGAGAGAGGGGACTGAGAGACACCAGTCAGTGTACAGATATCTCCCTGAGAGAGAGGGGACTGAGAGACACCAGTCAGTGTACAGATATCTCCCCGAGAGAGGGGGGACTGAGAGACACCAGTCAGTGTACAGATATCTCCCTGAGAGAGAGGGGACTGAGAGACACCAGTCAGTGTACAGATATCTCCCTGAGAGAGAGGGACTGAGAGACACCAGTCAGTGTACAGATATCTCCCTGAGAGAGAGGGGACTGAGAGACACCAGTCAGTGTACAGATATCTCCCTGAGAGAGAGGGGACTGAGAGACACCAGTCAGTGTACAGATATCTCCCTGATAGAGAGGGGACTGAGAGACACCAGTCAGTGTACAGATATCTCCCCGAGAGAGAGGGACTGAGAGACACCAGTCAGTGTACAGATATCTCCCTGAGAGAGAGGACTGAGAGACACCAGTCAGTGTACTGATATCTCCCTGAGAGAGAGGGGACTGAGAGACACCAGTCAGTGTACAGATATCTCCCCGAGGGAGAGGGGACTGAGAGACACCAGTCAGTGTACAGATATCTCCCCGAGAGAGAGAGGGGACTGAGAGACACCAGTCAGTGTACAGATATCTCCCTGAGAGAGAGGGGACTGAGAGACACCAGTCAGTGTACTGATATCTCCCTGAGAGAGAGGGGACTGAGAGACACCAGTCAGTGTACAGATATCTCCCTGAGAGAGAGGGGACTGAGAGACACCAGTCAGTGTACAGATATCTCCCTGAGAGAGAGGGACTGAGAGACACCAGTCAGTGTACAGATATCTCCCTGGGAGAGAGGGGACTGAGAGACACCAGTCAGTGTACAGATATCTCCCTGAGAGAGAGAGGGGACTGAGAGACACCAGTCAGTGTACAGATATCTCCCTGAGAGAGAGAGGGGACTGAGAGACACCAGTCAGTGTACAGATATCTCCCTGAGAGAGAGGGGACTGAGAGACACCAGTCAGTGTACAGATATCTCCCTGAGAGAGAGCGGACTGAGAGACACCAGTCAGTGTACAGATATCTCCCCGAGAGAGAGGGGACTGAGAGACACCAGTCAGTGTACAGATATCTCCCCGAGAGAGAGGGGACTGAGAGACACCAGTCAGTGTACAGATATCTCCCTGAGAGAGAGGGGACTGAGAGACACCAGTCAAGTAAGAGAGTCAGCCCTTCACGGATCGCTTTTAAAGAGAGAGTCCCCCCCATCAGTGACCCCCCCCACCTTAAAGAGAGAGCCCCCCCTTCCATCATCTCTCCAGTCTGTGGTTGTTTCTATAACAGAACGTGTCAGATTCTGAGAACGAGTCTTGGGGGGTGGTGAAGGTGGTTTTAATGATCACACCGGCCCGCGAAACCACGACAGGCCTTGTGGGGCGTCGGTGTGAACTGAGAGCAATGGGGAGCTCGTCTCTCGTCTGATGGCAGGATGCACTCGGAGCCGTGGACAGTAGGCCGCAGTGAGGTGATCGGAACCAATCTCTCTCTCCCCTTCTCTCTCCCCTCACCCTCCGTGGCAGCAGAGCTGAGCTCGAGAGAAGGTGAAATGGAGGATGAGACTTGAGTCACATGAGAGATTTGGAGAAGGAAAGACGTCACAGAGAATAACATCGAGTCAACAGCATAGAAACAGGCCATTCGGCCCAACTGGCCTGTGCTGGTGTTTATGGTCCAGAGACACCAGTCAGTGTACAGATATCTCCCTGAGAGAGAGGGGACTGAGAGACACCAGTCAGTGTACAGATATCTCCCTGAGAGAGAGGGACTGAGAGACACCAGTCAGTGTACAGATATCTCCCTGAGAGAGAGGGGACTGAGAGACACCAGTCAGTGTCCAGATATCTCCCCGAGAGAGAGAGGACTGAGAGACACCAGTCAGTGTACAGATATCTCCCTGAGAGAGAGGGACTGAGAGACACCAGTCAGTGTACAGATATCTCTCTGAGAGAGAGAGGGGACTGAGAGACACCAGTCAGTGTACAGATATCTCCCTGAGAGAGAGGGGACTGAGAGACACCAGTCAGTGTACAGATATCTCCCTGAGGGAGAGGGGACTGAGAGACACCAGTCAGTGTACAGATATCTCCCTGAGAGAGAGGGGACTGAGAGACACCAGTCAGTGTACAGATATCTCCCTGAGAGAGAGAGGGGACAGAGAGACACCAGTCAGTGCACAGATATCTCCCTGAGTGAGAGGGGACTGAGAGACACCAGTCAGTGTACAGATATCTCCCGAAGGGAGAGGGGACTGAGAGACACCAGTCAGTGTACAGATATCTCCCTGAGAGAGAGGGCACTGAGAGACACCAGTCAGTGTGCAGATATCTCCCTGAGAGAGAGAGGGACTGAGAGACACCAGTCAGTGTACAGATATCTCCCTGAGAGAGAGGGGACTGAGAGACACCAGTCAGTGTACAGATATCTCCCTGAGAGAGAGGGACTGAGAGACACCAGTCAGTGTACAGATATCTCCCTGAGAGAGAGGGGACTGAGAGACACCAGTCAGTGTACAGATATCTCCCTGAGAGAGAGGGGACTGAGAGACACCAGTCAGTGTACAGATATCTCCCTGAGAGAGAGGGGACTGAGAGACACCAGTCAGTGTACAGATATCTCCCTGAGAGAGAGGGGACTGAGAGATACCAGTCAGTGCACAGATATCTCCCTGAGAGAGAGGGGACTGAGAGACACCAGTCAGTGTACAGATATCTCCCCGAGTGAGAGGGGACTGAGAGACACCAGTCAGTGTACAGATATCTTCCTGAGAGAGAGGGCACTGAGAGACACCAGTCAGTGTACAGATATCTCCCTGAGAGAGAGAGGGGACTGAGAGACACCAGTCAGTGTACAGATATCTCCCTGAGAGAGGGGACTGAGAGACACCAGTCAGTGTACAGATATCTCCCTGAGAGAGAGGGACTGAGAGACACCAGTCAGTGTACAGATATCTCCCTGAGAGAGAGGGACTGAGAGACACCAGTCAGTGTACAGATATCTCCCTGAGAGAGAGGGGACTGAGAGACACCAGTCAGTGTACAGATATCTCCCTGAGAGAGAGGGGACTGAGAGACACCAGTCAGTGTACAGATATCTCCCCGAGAGAGAGGGGACTGAGAGACACCAGTCAGTGTACAGATATCTCCCTGAGAGAGAGGGGACTGAGAGACACCAGTCAGTGGACAGATATCTCCCTGTGAGAGAGGGCACTGAGAGACACCAGTCAGTGCACAGATAGCTCCCCGAAGGAGGGACATTCGTGAATTTGCTGCACTGTGGGAGAACCTTCACCACACGGGACTGCAGCAGTTCAAGATGGCGGCTCACCACCACCTTCTCAAGGGCCAACGAGTGATGGGCAATGAATGCCGGCCTCGCCAACATCTCGAGGATGAATCTGAAGCAAGTGTGTGTCTTGTGTTGGTGGAATCTATCTCACAGTCTCCCAGCTCGCTCAGTGCAGATGTGGGCTGTGGTGAACACACTGATGACCATTGCCATCAGTCTGATGTGTGATAGGCTCATTTGTAACTGGTTACTCATCACAGAATTCACAAGTTCAAGATAAGTATCTCAGGAAGACCACATGGGAAGTCAAGCCAGTTTATTTCTCACATGCACACAGACACACAGTTTCCATGTGGGGTGACGGCTTGAGAGGCTGAATAGCAGTCTTCGAATGTGGCGCCGAGCTGCACTTGCAGAGCTGGAAGGGACCAGGGGAGCGGTGGGAATGTGCAGATTGGGAATGGGTCGGGTCCATTGGGATTGTGTACAGTGGGAGTGAATGGGAATGGATCGGGCCCATTGGGATTGTGTACAGTGGGAGTGAATGGGAAGGGGTCGGGTCCATTGGGATTGTGTACAGTGGGAGTGAATGGGAAGGGGTCGGGTCCATTGGGATTGTGAACAGTGGGAGTGAATGGGAAGGGGTCGGGTCCATTTGGATTGTGTGCAGTGGGAGTGAAGGGGAAGGGGTCGGGTCCATTGGGATTGTGTACAGTGGGAGTGAATGGGAATGGATTGTGTCCATTGGGATTGTGTACAGTGGGAGTGAATGGGAAGGGGACGGGTCCATTGGGATTGTGTACAGTGGGAGTGAAGGGGAAGGGGTCGGGTCCATTGGGATTGTGTACAGTGGGAGTGAATGGGAAGGGGTCAGGTCCATTGGGATTGTGTACAGTGGGAGTGAATGGGAAGGGGTCGGGTCCATTGGGATTGTGTACAGTGGGAGTGAACGGGAAGGGGTTGGGTCCATTGGGATTGTGTACAGTGGGAGTGAATGGGAAGGGGACGTGTCCATTGGGATTGTGTACAGTGGGAGTGAATGGGAAGGGGTCAGGTCCATTGGGATTGTGTACAGTGGGAGTGAATGGGAAGGGGTCAGGTCCATTGGGATTGTGCACAGTGGGGAGTGAATGGGAAGGGGTCGGGTCCATTGGGATTGTGTACAGTGGGAGTGAATGGGAAGGGGTCGGGTCCATTGGGATTGTTTACAGTGGGAGTGAATGGGAAGGGGTCGGGTCCATTGGGATTGTGTACAGTGGGAGTGAATGGGAAGGGGTCAGGACCATTGGGATTGTGTGCAGTGGGAGTGAATGGGAAGGGGTCGGGTCCATTGGGATTGTGTACAGTGGGAGTGAATGGGAAGGGATCGGGTCCATTGGGATTGTGTACAGTGGGAGTGAATGGGAAGGGGTCGGGTCCATTGGGATTTTGCACAGTGGGAGTGAATTGGAAGGGGCCGGGTCCATTGGGATTGTGCACAGTGGGAGTGAATGGGAAGGGGTCGGGTCCATTGGGATTGTGTACAGTGGGAGTGAATGGGAAGGGGTCGGGTCCATTGGGATTGTGTACAGTGGGAGTGAATGGGAAGGGGTCGGGTCCATTGGGATTGTGTCCAGTGGGAGTGAATGGGAAGGGGTCGGGTCCATTTGGATTGTGTACAGTGGGAGTGAATGGGAAGGGGTCGGGTCCATTGGGATTGTGTTCAGTGGGAGTGAAAGGGAAGGGGTCGGGTCCATTGGGATTGTGTGCAGTGGGAGTGAAGGGGAAGGGGTCGAGTCCATTGGGATTGTGTCCAGTGGGAGTGAATGGGAAGGGGTCGGGACCATTGGGATTGTGTACAGTGGGAGTGAAGGGGAAGGGGTCGAGTCCATTGGGATTGTGTGCAGTGGGAGTGAATGGGAAGGAGTCGAGTCCATTAGGATTGTGTACAGTGGGAGTGAAAGGGAAGGGGTCGGGTCCATTGGGATTGTGTCCAGTGGGAGTGAAGGGGAAGGGGTCGGGTCCATTGGGATTGTGTACTGTGGGAGTGAATGGGAAGGGGTCGGGTCCATTGGGATTGTGTACAGTGGGAGTGAATGGGAAGGGGTCGGGTCCATTGGGATTGTGTACAGTGGGAGTGAATGGGAAAGGGTCGGGTCCATTGGGATTGTGTACAGTGGGAGTGAAGGGGAAGGGGTCGGGTCCATTGGGATTGTGTACAGTGGGAGTGAAGGGGAAGGGGTCGGGTCCATTGGGATTGTGTACAGTGGGAGTGAATGGGAAGGGGTCGGGTCCATTGGGATTGTGTACAGTGGGAGTGAACGGGAAGGGGTCGGGTCCATTGGGATTGTGTCCAGTGGGAGTGAATGGGAAGGGGTCGGGTCCATTGGGATTGTGTACAGTGGGAGTGAACGGGAAGGGGTCGGGTCCATTGGGATTGTGTACAGTGGGAGTGAATGGGAAGGGGTCGGGTCCATTGGGATTGTGTACAGTGGGAGTGAATGGGAAGGGGTCGGGTCCATTGGGATTGTGTACAGTGGGAGTGAACGGGAAGGGGTCGGGTCCATTGGGATTGTGTACAGTGGGAGTGAATGGGAAGGGGTCGGGTCCATTGGGATTGTGTACAGTGGGAGTGAAGGGGAAGGGGTCGGGTCCATTGGGATTGTGTACAGTGGGAGTGAACGGGAAGGGGTCGGGTCCATTGGGATTGTGTACAGTGGGAGTGAACGGGAAGGGGTCGGGTCCATTGGGATTGTGTACAGTGGGAGTGAAGGGGAAGGGGTCGGGTCCATTGGGATTGTTTACAGTGGGAGTGAATGGGAAGGGGTCGGGTCCATTGGGATTGTGTACAGTGGGAGTGAAAGGGAAGGGGTCGGGTCCATTGGGATTGTGTACAGTGGGAGTGAACGGGAAGGGGTCGGGTCCATTGGGATTGTGTACAGTGGGAGTGAAGGGGAAGGGGTCAGGACCATTGGGATTGTGTACAGTGGGAGTGAATGGGAAGGGGTCGGGTCCATTGGGATTGTGTACAGTGGGAGTGAATGGGAAGGGGTCGGGTCCATTGGGATTGTGTACAGTGGGAGTGAATGGGAAGGGGTCGGGTCCATTGGGATTGTGTACAGTGGGAGTGAATGGGAAGGGGTCGGGTCCATTGGGATTGTGTCCAGTGGGAGTGAATGGGAAGGGGTCGGGTCCATTGGGATTGTGTCCAGTGGGAGTGAATGGGAAGGGGTCGGGTCCATTGGGATTGTGTACAGTGGGAGTGAAGGGGAAGGGGTCGGGTCCATTGGGAGTGTGTACAGTGGGAGTGAATGGGAAGGGGTCGGGTCCATTGGGATTGTGTCCAGTGGGAGTGAATGGGAAGGGGTCGGGTCCATTGGGATTTTGCACAGTGGGAGTGAATTGGAAGGGGCCGGGTCCATTGGGATTGTGTACAGTGGGAGTGAATGGGAAGGGGTCGGGTCCATTGGGATTGTGTACAGTGGGAGTGAATGGTAAGGGGTCGGGTCCATTGG
This sequence comes from Heptranchias perlo, assembly GCF_035084215.1. Classification (NCBI taxonomy): domain Eukaryota; kingdom Metazoa; phylum Chordata; class Chondrichthyes; order Hexanchiformes; family Hexanchidae; genus Heptranchias; species Heptranchias perlo. Next base: position 36,716 of record NW_027139777.1, on the reverse strand, counting down.
GATTGTGTGCAGTGGGAGTGAAGGGGAAGGGGTCGGGTCCATTGGGATTGTGTACAGTGGGAGTGAATGGGAAGGGGTCGGGTCCTTTGGGATTGTGTACAGTGGGAGTGAAGGGGAAGGGGTCGAGTCCATTGGGATTGTGTGCAGTGGGAGTGAATGGGAAGGGGTCGAGTCCATTAGGATTGTGTACAGTGGGAGTGAATGGGAAGGGGTTGGGTCCATTGGGATTGTGTACAGTGGGAGTGAATGGGAAGGGGTCGGGTCCATTGGGATTGTGTACAGTGGGAGTGAATGGGAAGGGGTCAGGTCCATTGGGATTGTGTGCAGTGGGAGTGAATGGGAAGGGGTCGGGTCCATTGGGATTGTGTGCAGTGGGAGTGAATGGGAAGGGGTCGGGTCCATTGGGATTGTGCACAGTGGGGAGTGAATGGGAAGGGGTCGGGTCCATTGGGATTGTGTACAGTTGGAGTGAATGGGAAGGGGTCGGGTCCATTGGGATTGTGTGCAGTGGGAGTGAATGGGAAGGGGTCGGGTCCATTGGGATTGTGTCCAGTGGGAGTGAATGGGAAGGGGTCGGGTCCATTGGGATTGTGTACAGTGGGAGTGAATGGGAAGGGGTCGGGTCCATTGGGATTGTGCACAGTGGGAGTGAATGGGAAGGTGTCGGGTCCATTGGGATTGTGTACAGTGGGAGTGAATGGGAAGGGGTCGGGTCCATTGGGATTGTGTACAGTGGGAGTGAATGGGAAGGGGTCGGGTCCATTGGGATTGTGTACAGTGGGAGTGAATGGGAAGGGGTCGGGTCCATTGGGATTGTGCACAGTGGGAGTGAATGGGAAGGTGTCGGGTCCATTGGGATTGTGTACAGTGGGAGTGAATGGGAAGGGGTCGGGTCCATTGGGATTGTGTACAGTGGGAGTGAATGGGAAGGGGTCGGGTCCATTGGGATTGTGTACAGTGGGAGTGAATGGGAAGGGGTCGGGTCCATTGGGATTGTGCACAGTGGGAGTGAATGGGAAGGGGTCGGGTCCATTGGGATTGTGTACAGTGGGAGTGAAGGGGAAGGGGTCGGGTCCATTGGGATTGTGTACAATGGGAGTGAATGGGAAGGGGTCGGGTCCATTGGGATTGTGTACAGTGGGAGTGAATGGGAAGGGGTCGGGTCCATTGGGATTGTGTACAGTGGGAGTGAATGGGAAGGGGTCGGGTCCATTGGGATTGTGTAAAATGGGAGTGAATGGGAAGGGGTCGGGTCCATTGGGATTGTGTACAGTGGGAGTGAATGGGAAGGGGTCGGGTCCATTGGGATTGTGTACAGTGGGAGTGAATGGGAAGGGATCGGGTCCATTGGGATTGTGTACAGTGGGAGTGAAGGGGAAGGGGTCGGGTCCATTGGGATTGTGTACAGTGGGAGTGAACGGGAAGGGGTCGGGTCCATTGGGATTGTGTAAAATGGGAGTGAATGGGAAGGGGTCGGGTCCATTGGGATTGTGTACAGTGGGAGTGAAGGGGAAGGGGTCGGGTCCATTGGGATTGTGTACAGTGGGGAGTGAATGGGAAGGGGTCGGGTCCATTGGGATTGTGTACAGTGGGAGTGAATGGGAAGGGGTCAGGTCCTTTGTGATTGTGCACAGTGGGAGTGAATGGGAAGGGGTCGGGTCCATTGGGATTGTGTACAGTGGGAGTGAATGGGAAGGGGTCGGGTCCATTGGGATTGTGTACAGTGGGAGTGAATGGGAAGGGGTCGGGTCCTTTGTGATTGTGTGCAGTGGGAGTGAAGGGGAAGGGGTCGGGTCCATTGGGATTGTGTACAGTGGGAGTGAATGGGAAGGGGTCGGGTCCATTGGGATTGTGTACAGTGGGAGTGAAGGGGAAGGGGTCGGGTCCATTGGGATTGTGTACAGTGGGAGTGAATGGGAAGGGGTCGGGTCCATTGGGATTGTGTCCAGTGGGAGTGAACGGGAAGGGGTCGGGTCCATTGGGATTGTGTACAGTGGGAGTGAATGGGAAGGGGTCGGGTCCATTGGGATTGTGTGCAGTGGGAGTGAAGGGGAAGGGGTCGGGTCCATTGGGATTGTGTACGGTGGGAGTGAATGGGAAGGGGTCGGGTCCATTGGGATTGTGTGCAGTGGGAGTGAAGGGGAAGGGGTCGGGTCCATTGGGATTGTGTGCAGTGGGAGTGAATGGGAAGGGGTCGGGTCCATTGGGATTGTGTACAGTGGGAGTGAATGGGAAGGGGTCGGGTCCATTGGGATTGTGTACAGTGGGAGTGAATGGGAAGGGGTCGGGTCCATTGGGATTGTGTACAGTGGGAGTGAATGGGAAGGGGTCGGGTCCATTGGGATTGTGTACAGTGGGAGTGAATGGGAAGGGGTCGGGTCCATTGGGATTGTGTACAGTGGGAGTGAACGGGAAGGGGTCGGGTCCATTGGGATTGTGTACAGTGGGAGTGAACGGGAAGGGGTCGGGTCCATTGGGATTGTGTGCAGTGGGAGTGAACGGGAAGGGGTCGGGTCCATTGGGATTGTGTCCAGTGGGAGTGAATGGGAAGGGGTCGGGTCCATTGGGATTGTGTACAGTGGGAGTGAACGGGAAGGGGTCGGGTCCATTGGGATTGTGTACAGTGGGAGTGAATGGGAAGGGGTCGGGTCCATTGGGATTGTGTACAGTGGGAGTGAATGGGAAGGGGTCGGGTCCATTGGGATTGTGTACAGTGGGAGTGAACGGGAAGGGGTCGGGTCCATTGGGATTGTGTACAGTGGGAGTGAATGGGAAGGGGTCGGGTCCATTGGGATTGTGTACAGTGGGAGTGAATGGGAAGGGGTCGGGTCCATTGGGATTGTGTCCAGTGGGAGTGAATGGGAAGGGGTCGGGTCCATTAGGATTGTGTGCAGTGGGAGTGAAGGGGAAGGGGTCGGGTCCATTGGGATTGTGTACAGTGGGAGTGAATGGGAAGGGGTCGGGTCCATTGGGATTGAGTACAGTGGGAGTGAATGGGAAGGGGTCGGGTCCATTGGGATTGTGTACAGTGGGAGTGAAGGGGAAGGGGTCGGGTCCATTGGGATTGTGTACAGTGGGAGTGAACGGGAAGGGCTCGGGTCCATTGGGATTGTGTACAGTGGGGAGTGAATGGGAAGGGGTCGGGTCCATTGGGATTGTGTACAGTGGGAGTGAACGGGAAGGGGTCGGGTCCATTGGGATTGTGTGCAGTGGGAGTGAAGGGGAAGGGGTCGGGTCCATTGGGATTGTGTACAGTGGGAGTGAATGGGAAGGGGTCGGGTCCATTGGGATTGTGTACAGTGGGAGTGAATGGGAAGGGGTCGGGTCCATTGGGATTGTGTACAGTGGGAGTGAATGGGAAGGGGTCGGGTCCATTGGGATTGTGTCCAGTGGGAGTGAATGGGAAGGGGTCGGGTCCATTGGGATTGTGTCCAGTGGGAGTGAAGGGGAAGGGGTCGGGTCCATTGGGATTGTGTAGAGTGGGAGTGAAGGGGAAGGGGTCGGGTCCATTGGGATTGTGTACAGTGGGGAGTGAACGGGAAGGGGTCGGGTCCATTGGGATTGTGTACAGTGGGAGTGAACGGGAAGGGGTCGGGTCCATTGGGATTGTGTGCAGTGGGAGTGAATGGGAATGGGTCGGGTCCATTGGGATTGTGTACAGTGGGAGTGAACGGGAAGGGGTCGGGTCCATTGGGATTGTGTACAGTGGGAGTGAATGGGAAGTGGTCGGGTCCATTGGGATTGTGTACAGTGGGAGTGAATGGGAAGGGGTCGGGTCCATTGGGATTGTGTGCAGTGGGAGTGAATGGGAAGGGGTCAGGTCCATTGGGATTGTGTACAGTGGGAGTGAAGGGGAAGGGGTCGGGTCCATTGGGATTGTGTTCAGTGGGAGTGAATGGGAAGGGGTCGGGTCCATTGGGATTGTGTACAGTGGGAGTGAATGGGAAGGGGTCGAGTCCATTGGGATTGTGTACAGTGGGAGTGAATTGGAAGGGGTCGGGTCCATTGGGATTGTGTCCAGTGGGAGTGAATGGGAAGGGGTCGGGTCCATTGGGATTGTGTCCAGTGGGAGTGAACAGGAAGGGGTCGGGTCCATTGGGATTGTGTACAGTGGGAGTGAACGGGAAGGGGTCGGGTCCATTGGGATTGTGTACAGTGGGAGTGAATTGGAAGGGGTCGGGTCCATTGGGATTGTGTCCAGTGGGAGTGAATGGGAAGGGGTCGGGTCCATTGGGATTGTGTACAGTGGGAGTGAATGGGAAGGGGTCGGGTCCATTGGGATTGTGTACAGTGGGAGTGAATGGGAAGGGGTCGGGTCCATTGGGATTGTGTACAGTGGGAGTGAAGGGGAAGGGGTCGGGTCCATTGGGATTGTGTGCAGTGGGAGTGAACGGGAAGGGGTCGGGTCCATTGGGATTGTGTACAGTGGGAGTGAAGGGGAAGGGGTCGGGTCCATTGGGATTGTGTACAGTGGGAGTGAACGGGAAGGGGTCGGGTCCATTGGGATTGTGTACAGTGGGAGTGAAGGGGAAGGGGTCGGGTCCATTGGGATTGTGTGCAGTGGGAGTGAACGGGAAGGGGTCGGGTCCATTGGGATTGTGTCCAGTGGGAGTGAATGGGAAGGGGTCGGGTTCATTGGGATTGTGTACAGTGGGAGTGAAAGGGAAGGGGTCGGGTCCATTGGGATTGTGTACAGTGGGAGTGAACGGGAAGGGGTCAGGTCCATTGGGATTGTGTCCAGTGGGAGTGAAGAGGAAGGGGTCGGGTCCATTGGGATTGTGTACAGTGGGAGTGAACGGGAAGGGGTCGGGTCCATTGGGATTGTGCACAGTGGGAGTGAACGGGAAGGGGTCGGGTCCATTGGGATTGTGTACAGTGGGGAGTGAACGGGAAGGGGTCGGGTCCATTGGGATTGTGTACAGTGGGGAGTGAACGGGAAGGGGTCGGGTCCATTGGGATTGTGTACAGTGGGAGTGAATGGGAAGGGGTCGGGTCCATTGGGATTGTGCACAGTGGGAGTGAACGGGAAGGGGTCGGGTCCATTGGGATTGTGTACGGTGGGAGTGAATGGGAAGGGGTCGGGTCCATTGGGATTGTGTACAGTGGGAGTGAATGGGAAGGGGTCGGGTCCATTGGGATTGTGTACGGTGGGAGTGAATGGGAAGGGGTCGGGTCCATTGGGATTGTGTACAGTGGGAGTGAAGGGGAAGGGGTCGGGTCCATTGGGATTGTGCACAGTGGGAGTGAAGGGGAAGGGGTCGGGTCCATTGGGATTGTGTACAGTGGGAGTGAATGGGAAGGGGTCGGGTCCATTGGGATTGTGCACAGTGGGAGTGAAGGGGAAGGGGTCGGGTCCATTGGGATTGTGTCCAGTGGGAGTGAATGGGAAGGGGTCGGGTCCATTGGGATTGTGCACAGTGGGAGTGAATGGGAAGGGGTCAGGTCCATTGGGATTGTGTACAGTGGGAGTGAATGGGAAGGGGTCGGGTCCATTGGGATTGTGTACAGTGGGAGTGAATGGGAAGGGGTCGGGTCCATTGGGATTGTGTACAGTGGGAGTGAATGGGAAGGGGTCGGGTCCATTGGGATTGTGTACAGTGGGAGTGAACGGGAAGGGGTCGGGTCCATTGGGATTGTGTACAGTGGGAGTGAACGGGAAGGGGTCGGGTCCATTGGGATTGTGTACAGTGGGAGTGAATGGGAAGGGGTCGGGTCCATTGGGATTGTGTACAGTGGGAGTGAACGGGAAGGGGTCGGGTCCATTGGGATTGTGTGCAGTGGGAGTGAAGGGGAAGGGGTCGGGTCCATTGGGACCGGGTTCGTCCCGAGCAAATCCGCAACGCAGGACTCCGCGCTCTCCGTGCTGGTTCCCCGGGGACGCACACCGAGACGGACATCGACCGAGGGTTGCTGACTGGCACATTCCAAGGTCCAGGACTACGGGCTGAGGGGACGCACCGAGGATGGGTGCAAAGGGTCTGTGGGGAAAGGAGACCATTTCGAGCCTTCCCGCCATTGTATACCGAGGGGCTGCAATCTGGGAAAAAAATACCCCTCGGGCAGAATGTAGAATTCAAATTGCTGTAATGTATCTGTAATGAATCTGTAATGTAACTGTAATGAATCTGTAATCAATAATCTGTGTTGAGTGTAATGCAATGAGACACCCCAGAGTATCATGAACTGTAATTATGTCCAATGTGTTGATCGAACTGTACTTGATATAACCTGCAAATTGGATAATCTGTATTGTGTACATTTGGAATGTTTTGCTGCAAATTTTATGAATGAAGTATATTTTTAGGACCCCTTTTAAAGAGGGAGTCTCCCCATCAGGGAACGCTATTAAAAAGGGAGTCTCCCCATCAGGGACCCCTTTTAAAGAGGGAGTCTCACCATCAGGGACCCCTTTTAAAGAGAGAGTCTCCCCATCAGGGACCCCTTTTAAAGAGAGAGTCTCCCCATCAGGGACCCCTTTTAAAGAGGGAGTCTCACCATCAGGGACCCCTTTTAAAGAGGGAGTCTCACCATCAGGGGCCCCTTTTAAAGAGGGAGTCTCACCATCAGGGACCCCTTTTAAAGAGAGAGTCTCACCATCAGGGACCCCTTTTAAAGAGGGAGTCTCTCCATCAGGGACCCCTTTTAAAGAGGGAGTCACTCCATCAGGGACCCCTTTTAAAGAGAGAGTCTCACCATCAGGGGCCCCTTTTAAAGAGAGAGTCTCACCATCAGGGACCCCTTTTAAAGAGAGAGTCTCTCCATCAGGGGCCCCTTTTAAAGAGAGAGTCTCACCATCAGGGACCCCTTTTAAAGAGGGAGTCTCACCATCAGGGACCCCTTTTAAAGAGGGAGTCTCTCTATCAGGGACCCCTTTTAAAGAGGGAGTCTCCCCATCAGGGACCCCTTTTAAAGAGAGAGTCTCCCCATCAGGGGCCCCTTTTAAAGAGAGAGTCTCTCCATCAGGGACCCCTTTTAAAGAGGGAGTCTCCCCATCAGGGACCCCTTTTAAAGAGGGAGTCTCACCATCAGGGACCCCTTTTGAAGAGGGAGTCTCCCCATCAGGGACCCCTTTTAAAGAGAGAGTCTCCCCATCAGGGACCCCTTTTAAAGAGGGAGTCTCCCCATCAGGGACCCCTTTTAAAGAGGGAGTCTCACCATCAGGGACCCCTTTTGAAGAGGGAGTCTCCCCATCAGGGACCCCTTTTAAAGAGGGAGTCTCCCCATCAGGGACCCCTTTTAAAGAGGGAGTCTTAACATCAGGGACTCCTTTTAAAGAGGGAGTCTCCCCATCAGGGACCCCTTTTAAAGAGGGAGTCTCACCATCAGGGACCCCTTTTAAAGAGGGAGTCTCCCCATCAGGGACCCCTTTTAAAGAGGGAGTCTCACCATCAGGGACCCCTTTTAAAGAGAGAGTCTCCCCATCAGGGACCCCTTTTAAAGAGGGAGTCTCACCATCAGGGACCCCTTTTAAAGAGGGAGTCTCACCATCAGGGACCCCTTTTGAAGAGAGAATCTCACCATCAGGGACCCCTTTTAAAGAGGGAGTCTCACCATCAGGGACCCCTTTTGAAGAGAGAATCTCACCATCAGGGACCTCTTTTAAAGAGACAGTCTCCCCATCAGGGACCTCTTTTAAAGAGACAGTCTCCCCATCAGTGACCCCCTCCACCTTAAAGAGAGAGCCCCCCCTTCCATCATCTCTCCAGTCTGTGGTTGTTTCTATAACAGAACGTGTCAGATTCTGAGAACGAGTCTTGGGGGGTGGTGAAGGTGGTTTTAATGATCACACCGGCCCTCGAAACCACGACAGGCCTTGTGGGGCGTCGGTGTGAACTGAGAGCAATGGGGAGCTCGTCTCTCGTCTGATGGCAGGATGCACTCGGAGCCGTGGACAGTAGGCCGCAGTGAGGTGATCGGAACCAATCTCTCTCTCCCCCATCTCTCTCCCCTCACCCTCCGTGGCAGCAGAGCTGAGCTAGAGAGAGAGTCACATGAGAGGTTTGGAGACGTCACATGGAACTACATCGAGTCGACAGCACAGAAACAGGCCATTCGGCCCAACTGGTCTATCCCGGTCTTTATGCTCCGCAAGAGCCTCCTCCATCTCACCCTCTCCCCATCTCCTTCTATTCCTCTCTCCCTCATGTGTTTATCCAGCTTCCCCTTAAATCCATCTCCACTATTCACCTCAACTACTCCTTGTGGGAGCGAGTTCCACATTCTCACCACTCTCTGGGGAAAGAAGTTTCTCCTGAATTCCCCGATTGGATTTATTAGTGACTCTCTTATATTTATGGCCCCCCTAGTTCTGGTCTCCCCCACAAGTGGAAACATCTTCTCTATGTCTACCCTATCGAACCCTTTCATAATCTTAAAGACCTCGATCAGGTCACCCCTCAGTCTTCTCTTTTCTAGAGAAAAGAGCCCCAGTCTGTTCAATCTTTCCTGATAAGGTATCTCTCCAGCCCCTTTCACCACCTCAGGACGTCCCAAAGTGTTTCACGGCCAATGAGGGACTTTTTTGTGAAGTGCGGTCGCTGTTGTAATGTGGGAAACGCAGCAGACAATTTGCGCACAGCAAGATCCCACAAACAGCAATGTGAGAATGACCCGGATCATCTGTTTTTTTTAGTGATGTTGGTCGAGGGATAAATATCGGCCCCAGGACACCGGGGAGAACTCCCCCCTGCTCTTCTTCCAATAGTGGGCCGTGGGATCTTTTACACCCACCTGAGAGGGGCAGACGGGGCCCTCGGTTTAACGTCTCATCCGAAAGACGGCACCTCTGACAGTGCGGCGCTCCCTCGGTACCGACCCTCCGACAGCGCGGCGCTCGCTCGGCACCGACCCTCCGACAGCGCGGCGCTCCCTCGGCACCGACCCTCCGACAGCGCGGCGCTCCCTCGGTACCGACCCTCCGACAGCGCGGCGCTCCCTCGGTACCGACCCTCCGACAGCGCGGCGCTCCCTCGGTACCGACCCTCCGACAGTGCGGCGCTCCCTCAGTACTGGACAACCGGGGAGTGTCGGCTTGGATTATGCAGCTCGAGTCTCTGGAGTGTGTGTGGGGCTCGAACCCTCGACCTTCAGACTCGGAGAGGAGGGATGGACATCAATTGAGCCACTGACGTTGTGCGCATGGACTTCCAAAATTTGATAAATCCCTACTCCCACCTCTGTCACATCGCCCGTCTCCGCCCCCTGCCTCAGCTCATCTGCTGCTGAAACCCTCACTCGTCCCCTCCAGACTCCGACGATCCCAATGATCTCCTGGCCCGGCCTCCCACCTCGCACCCTCCGTAGCCATCAACTCATCTGCTGCCCCCGTATCCTAACTCGCACCGAGTCCCGTTCACCCATCACCCCCTCTCCCTGTGCTCGCTGGACCGACATTGGCTCCCGGTTCGGGGAACGCCTCGATTTTAAAATTCTCCACCCTCGTGTTCAAATCCCTCCATGGCCCCTCCCTCCCTCCCTCCCTCCCAATCTCTGTAAACTCCTCCAGCCCCGACAACCCTCCGAGATCTCTGCGCTCCTCCAATTCCGGCCTCTTGTCCATCCTCCTCTCCCTTCGCTCCACCATTGGCGGCCGTGCCTTCAGCCGCCCGGGCCCTAAGCTCTGGAATTCCCTCCCTAAACATCTCCACCTCCCTCTCTCTCTCCTTCCCTCCCTAAACCTCTCCACCTCTCTCCTCCTTCAAGGCACTCCTTAAAACCGATCTGTTGAACCAAGCTTTTGCTCACCTGTCCCAATATCTCTTTTATTATTCGTTCATGGGATGTGGGCGTCGCTGGCGAGGCCGGCATTTATTGCCCATCCCTAATTGCCCCTTGAGAAGGTGGTGGTGAGCCGCCTTCTTGAACCGCTGCAGTCCATGTGGTGAAGGTTCTCCCACAGTGCTGTTAGGAAGGGAGTTCCAGGATTTTGACCCAGCGACGATGAAGGAACGGCCGATATATTTCCAAGTCGGGATGGTGTGTGACTCGGAGGGGAACGTGCAGGTGGTGTTGTCCCCATGTGCCTGCTGCCCTTGTCCTTCTAGGTGGTAGAGGTCGCGGGTTTGGGAGGTGCTGTCGAAGAAGCCTTGGCGAGTTGCTGCAGTGCATCCTGTGGATGGTCCACACTGCAGCCACGGTGCGCCGGTGGTGAAGGGAGTGAATGTTTAGGGTGGTGGATGGGGTGCCAATCAAGCGGGTTGCTTTGTCCTGGATGGTGTCGAGCTTCTTGAGTGTTGTTGGAGCTGCACTCATCCAGGCAAGTGGAGAGTATGCCATCACACTCCTGACTTGTGCCTTGTAGATGGCGGAAAGGCTTTGGGGAGTCAGGAGGTGAGTCACTCGCCGCAGAATACCCAGCCTCTGACCTGCTCTTGTAGCCAGTGTTTATGTGGCTGGTCCAGTTAAGTTTCTGGTCAATGGTGACCCCCAGGATGTTGATGGTGTGGGATTCGGCGATGGTAATGCTGTTGAATGTCAAGGGGAGGTGGTTAGACTCTCTCTTGTTGGAGATGGTCATTGCCTGGCACTTATCTGGCGCGAATGTTACTTGCCACTTGTCAGCCCAAGCCTGGATGTTGTCCAGGTCTTGCTGCATGCGGGCTCGGACTGCTGCATTATCTGAGGGGTTGCAAATGGAACTGAACACTGTGCAATCATCAGCGAACATCCCCATTTCTGACCTTATGATGGAGGGAAGGTCATTGATGAAGCAGCTGAAGATGGTTGGGCCGAGGACACTGCCCTGAGGAACTCCTGCAGCAATGTCCTGGGGCTGAGATGATTGGCCTCCAACAACCACTACCATCTTCCTTTGTGCTCGGTATGACTCCAGCCACTGGAGAGTTTTCCCCCTGATTCCCATTGACTTCAATTTTACTCGGGCTCCTTGGTGCCACACTCGGTCAAATGCTGCCTTGATGTCAAGGGCAGTCACTCTCACCTCACCTCTGGAATTCAGCTCTTTTGTCCATGTTTGGACCAAGGCTGTAATGAGGCCTGGAGCCGAGTGGTCCTGGCGGAACCCAAACTGAGCATCGGTGAGCAGGTTATTGGTGAGTAAGTGCCGCTTGATAGCACTGTCGACGACACCTTCCATCACTTTGCTGATGATTGAGAGTAGACTGATGGGGCGGTAATTAGCCGGATTGGATTTGTCCTGCTTTTTGTGGACAGGACGTACCCGGGCAATTTTCCACATTGTCGGGTAGATGCCAGTGTTGTAGCTGTACTGGGACAGCTTGACCAGAGGCGCAGCTAGTTCTGGAGCACAAGTCTTCAGCACGACAGCCAGGATGTTGTCGGGGCCCATAGCCTTTGCTGTATCCAGTGCACTCAGCCGTTTCATGATATCACGTGGAGTGAATCGAATTGGCTGAAGACAGGCTTCTATGATGGTGGGGATATCGGGAGGAGGCTGAGTTGGATCATCACACAATCCCAAAGGCCCCCGCCCCTTCCCACTCACTCCCACTGTACACAATCCCAATGGACCCGACCCCTTCCCATTCACTCCCACTGCACACAATCCCAATGGACCCGACCCCTTCCCATTCACTCCCACTGCACACAATGCCAATGGACCCCACCCCTTCCCAATCCACACATTCCCACCGCTGGCCTGGTCCTTTCCAGCTCTGCGAGTGCAGCTCGGCGCCACATCGAAGACTGCTATTCAGCCTCTAAAGCCGTCACCCCAGATGGAAACTGTGTGTTTGTGTGCATGTGAGAAATAAACTGGCTTGACTTCCCATGTGGTCTTCCTGAGATACTTATCTTGAACTTGTGAATTCTGTGATGAGTAACCAGTTACAAATGAGCCTATCACACATCAGACTGATGGCAATGGTCGTCAGTGTGTTCACCACAGCCCACATCTGCACTGAGCGAGCTGGGAGACTGTGAGATAGATTCCACCAACACAAGACACACACTTGCTTCAGATTCATCCTTGAGATGTTGGCGAGGCCGGCATTTATTGCCCATCACTCGTTGGCCCTTGAGAAGGTGGTGGTGAGCCGCCATCTTGAACTGCTGCAGTCCGTGTGGTGAAGGTTCTCCCACAGTGCTGTAAATTCAGGAATGTCCCTCCTTCGGGGAGCTATCTGTGCACTGACTGGTGTCTCTCAATCCCCTCTCTCTCAGGGAGATATCTAGTCACTGACTGGGGTCTCTCAGTCCCGTCTCTCTCAGGGAGATATCTGTACACTGACTGGTGTCTCTCAGTCTCCTCTCCCTCTCTCAGGGAGATATCTGTGCACTGACTGGTGTCTCTCAGTCCCCTCTCTCTCTCAGGGAGATATCTGCACACGAACTGGTGTCTCAGTCCCCTCTCTCTCAGGGTGATATCTGTACACTGACTGGTGTCTCTCAGTCCCCCCTCTCTCAGGGAGATATCTGTACACTGACTGGTGTCTCTCAGTCCCCTCTCTCTCAGGGAGATATCTGTCCACTGACTGGTGTCTCTCAGTCCCCTCTCTCTCAGGGAGATATCTGCACACTGACTGGTGTCTCTCAGTCCCTCTCTCTCAGGGAGATATCTGTACACTGACTGGTGTCTCTCAGTCCCCTCTCTCTCAGGGAGATATCTGTACACTGACTGGTTTCTCTCGGTCCCCTCTCTCTCAGGGAGATATCTGTACACTGACTGGTGTCTCTCGGTCCCCTCTCTCTCGGGGAGATATCTGTACACTGACTGGTGTCTCTCAGTCCCCTCTCTCTCAGGGAGATATCTGTATACTGACTGGTGTCTCTCAGTCCCCTCTCTCTCAGGGAGATATCTGTACACTGACTGGTGTCTCTCAGTCCCCTCTCTCTCAGGGAGATATCTGTACACTGACCGGTGTCTCTCAGTCCCCTCTCTCAGGGAGATATCTGTACACTGACCGGTGTCTCTCAGTCCTCTCTCTCTCAGGGAGATATCTGTACACTGACTGGTGTCTCTCAGTCCACTCTCTCTCAGGGAGATATCTGTACACTGACTGGTGTCTCTCAGTCCACTCTCTCTCAGGGAGATATCTGTACACTGACTGGTGTCTCTCAGTCCCTCTCCCTCAGGGAGATATCTGTGCACTGACTGGTGTCTCTCAGTCCACTCTCTCTCAGGGAGATATCTGTACACTGACTGGTGTCTCTCAGTCCCCTCTCTCTCAGGGAGATATCTGTACACTGACTGGTGTCTCTCAGCCCCCCCCTCTCTCAGGGAGATATCTGTACACTGACTGGTGTCTCTCAGTCCCCTCTCTCTCAGGGAGATATCTGTACACTGACTGGTGTCTCTCAGTCCCTCTCTCTCAGGGAGATATCTGCACACTGACTGGTGTCTCTCAGTCCCTCTCTCTCAGGGAGATATCTGTACACTGACTGGTGTCTCTCAGTCCCCTCTCTCTCAGGGAGATATCTGTACACTGACTGGTGTCTCTCAGTCCCCTCTCTCTCGGGGAGATATCTGTACACTGACTGGTGTCTCTCAGTCCCCTCTCTCTCAGGGAGATATCTGTACACTGACTGGTGTCTCTCAGTCCCTCTCTCTCAGGGAGATATCTGTACACTGACTGGTGTCTCTCAGTCCCCTCTCTCTCAGGGAGATATCTGTACACTGACTGGTTTCTCTCGGTCCCCTCTCTCTCAGGGAGATATCTGTACACTGACTGGTGTCTCTCGGTCCCCTCTCTCTCGGGGAGATATCTGTACACTGACTGGTGTCTCTCAGTCCCCTCTCTCTCGGGGAGATATCTGTACACTGACTGGTGTCTCTCAGTCCCCTCTCTCTCAGGGAGATATCTGCACACTGACTGGTGTCTCTCAGTCCCTCTCTCTCGGGGAGATATCTGGACACTGACTGGTGTCTCTCAGTCCCTCTCTCTCAGGGAGATATCTGTACACTGACTGGTGTCTCTGGACCACAAACACCAGCACAGGCCAGTTGGGCCGAATGGCCTGTTTCTATGCTGTTGACTCGATGTTATTCTCTGCGACGTCTCCCCTTCTCCAAATCTCTCAAGTGACTCAAGTCTCATCCTCCATTTTACCTTCTCTCGAGCTCAGCTCTGCTGCCACGGAGGGTGAGGGGAGAGAGAAGGGGAGAGAGAGATTGGTTCCGATCACCTCACTGCGGCCTACTGTCCACGGCTCCGAGTGCATCCTGCCATCAGACGAGAGATGAGCTCCCCATTGCTCTCAGTTCACACCGACGCCCCACAAGGCCTGTCGTGGTTTCGCGGGCCGGTGTGATCATTAAAACCACCTTCACCACCCCCCAAGACTCGTTCTCAGAATGTGACACGTTCTGTTATAGAAACAACCACAGACTGGAGAGATGATGGAAGGGGGGGCTCTCTCTTTAAGGGGGGTCCCTGATGGGGGGGACTCTCTCCATAAAAGCGATCCGTGAAGGGCTGACTCTCTTACTTGACTGGTGTCTCTCTGTCCCCCCCTCTCTCAGGGAGATATCTGTACACTGACTGGTGTCTCTCAGTCCCCTCTCTCTCAGGGAGATATCTGTACACTGACTGGTGTCTCTCAGTCCCCTCCCTCTCAGGGAGATATCTGTACACTGACTGGTGTCTCTCAGTCCCCTCTCTCTCAGGGAGATATCTGTACACTGACTGGTGTCTCTCAGTCCCCTCTCTCTCAGGGAGATATCTGTACACTGACTGGTGTCTCTCAGTCCCTCTCTCTCGGGGAGATATCTGTACACTGACTGGTGTCTCTCAGTCCCCTCTCTCTCAGGGAGATATCTGTATACTGACTGGTGTCTCTCAGTCCCCTCTCTCTCAGGGAGATATCTGTACACTGACTGGTGTCTCTCAGTCCCCTCTCTCTCAGGGAGATATCTGTACACTGACCGGTGTCTCTCAGTCCCCTCTCTCAGGGAGATATCTGTACACTGACCGGTGTCTCTCAGTCCTCTCTCTCTCAGGGAGATATCTGTACACTGACTGGTGTCTCTCAGTCCACTCTCTCTCAGGGAGATATCTGTACACTGACTGGTGTCTCTCAGTCCACTCTCTCTCAGGGAGATATCTGTACACTGACTGGTGTCTCTCAGTCCCTCTCCCTCAGGGAGATATCTGTGCACTGACTGGTGTCTCTCAGTCCACTCTCTCTCAGGGAGATATCTGTACACTGACTGGTGTCTCTCAGTCCCCTCTCTCTCAGGGAGATATCTGTACACTGACTGGTGTCTCTCAGTCCCTCTCTCTCAGGGAGATATCTGCACACTGACTGGTGTCTCTCAGTCCCCTCTCTCTCAGGGAGATATCTGTACACTGACTGGTGTCTCTCAGTCCCCTCTCTCTCGGGGAGATATCTGTACACTGACTGGTGTCTCTCAGTCCCCTCTCTCTCAGGGAGATATCTGTACACTGACTGGTGTCTCTCAGTCCCCTCTCTCAGGGAGATATCTGTACACTGACTGGTGTCTCTCAGTCCCCTCTCTCTCAGGGAGATATCTGTACACTGACTGGTGTCTCTCAGTCCCCTCTCTCTCAGGGAGATATCTGTACACTGACTGGTGTCTCTCAGTCCCTCTCTCTCAGGGAGATATCTGTACACTGACTGGTGTCTCTCAGTCCCCTCTCTCTCAGGGAGATATCTGTACACTGACTGGTGTCTCTCAGTCCCCTCTCTCAGGGAGATATCTGTACACTGACTGGTGTCTCTCAGTCCCCTCTCTCTCAGGGAGATATCTGTACACTGACTGGTGTCTCTCAGTCCCCTCTCTCTCGGGGAGATATCTGTACACTGACTGGTGTCTCTCAGTCCCCTCTCTCAGGGAGATATCTGTACACTGACTGGTGTCTCTCAGTCCCCCTCTCTCTCAGGGAGATATCTGTACACTGACTGGTGTCTCTCAGTCCCTCTCTCTCTCTCAGGGAGATATCTGTACACTGACTGGTGTCTCTCAGTCCCCTCTCTCTCAGGGAGATATCTGCACACTGACTGGTGTCTCTCAGTCCCCTCTCTCTCAGGGAGATATCTGCACACTGACTGGTGTCTCTCAGTCCCCTCTCTCTCAGGGAGATATCTGTACACTGACTGGTGTCTCTCAGTCCCCTCTCTCTCAGGGAGATATCTGTACACTGACTGGTGTCTCTCAGTCCCCTCTCTCTCAGGGAGATATCTGTACACTGACTGGTGTCTCTCAGTCCCCTCTCTCTCGGGGAGATATCTGTGCACTGACTGGTGTCTCTCAGTCCCCTCTCTCTCGGGGAGATATCTGTACACTGACTGGTGTCTCTCAGTCCCCTCTCTCTCGGGGAGATATCTGTACACTGACTGGTGTCTCTCAGTCCCCTCTCTCTCAGGGAGATATCTGTACACTGACTGGTGTCTCTCAGTCCCCTCTCTCTCTCTCGGGGAGATATCTGTACACTGACTGGTGTCTCTCAGTCCCCCCTCTCTCAGGGAGATATCTGTACACTGACTGGTGACTCTCAGTCCCCCCTCTCTCAGGGAGATATCTGTACACTGACTGGTGTCTCTCAGTCCCCCCTCTCTCAGGGAGATATCTGTACACTGACTGGTGTCTCTCAGTCCCCTCTCTCTCAGGGAGATATCTGTACACTGACTGGTGTCTCTCAGTCCCCTCTCTCTCAGGGAGATATCTGTACACTGACTGGTGTCTCTCAGTCCTCTCTCTCTCGGAGATATCTGTACACTGACTGGTGTCCCTCAGTCCCCTCTCTCTCAGGGAGATATCTGTACACTGACTGGTGTCTCTCAGTCCCCTCTCTCTCAGGGAGATATCTGTACACTGACTGGTGTCTCTCAGTCCCCTCTCTCTCAGGGAGATATCTGTACACTGACTGGTGTCTCTCAGTCCCTCTCTCTCAGGGAGATATCTGTGCACTGACTGGTTTCTCTCAGTCCCTCTCTCTCAGGGAGATATCTGTACACTGACTGGTGTCTCTCAGTCCCCTCTCTCTCAGGGAGATATCTGTACACTGACTGGTGTCTCTCAGTCCCCTCTCTCTCAGGGAGATATCTGTACACTGACTGGTGTCTCTCAGTCCCCTCTCTCTCAGGGAGATATCTGTGCACTGACTGGTGTCTCTCAGTCCCCTCTCCCTCAGGGAGATATCTGTACACTGACTGGTGTCTCTCAGTCCCCTCTCTCTCGGGGAGATATCTGTCCACTGACTGGTGTCTCAGTCCCCTCTCTCTCGGGGAGATATCTGTACACTGACTGGTGTCTCTCAGTCCCCTCTCTCTCAGGGAGATATCTGTACACTGACTGGTGTCTCTCAGTCCCTCTCTCTCAGGGAGATATCTGTACACTGACTGGTGTCTCTCAGTCCCCTCTCTCTCAGGGAGATATCTGTGCACTGACTGGTGTCTCTCAGTCCCCTCTCTCTCAGGGAGATATCTGTACACTGACTGGTGTCTCTCAGTCCCCTCTCTCTCAGGGAGATATCTGTACACTGACTGGTGTCTCAGTCCCCTCTCTCTCAGGGAGATATCTGTGCACTGACTGGTGTCTCTCAGTCCTCTCTCTCTCAGGGAGATATCTGTACACTGACTGGTGTCTCTCAGTCCCCTCTCTCTCAGGGAGATATCTGTACACTGACTGGTGTCTCTCAGTCCCCTCTCTCTCAGGGAGATATCTGTACACTGACTGGTGTCTCTCAGTCCCCTCTCTCAGGGAGATATCTGTACACTGACTGGTGTCTCTCAGTCCCCTCTCTCTCGGGGAGATATCTGAACACTGACTGGTGTCTCTCAGTCCCTCTCTCTCTCTCAGGGAGATATCTGTACACTGACTGGTGTCTCTCAGTCCCCTCTCTCTCAGGGAGATATCTGCACACTGACTGGTGTCTCTCAGTCCCCTCTCTCTCAATTGTAAACAATTTTACAACACCAAGTTATAGTCCAGCAATTTTATTTTAAATTCACAAGCTTTCGGAGATTTTCTCCTTCCTCAGGCAAATGTTGGTGTTGTAAAATTGGTGTTGTAAAATTGTTTACAATTGTCAACCCCAGTCCATCACCGGCATCTCCACATCATGACTACCCTCTCTCTCAGGGAGATATCTGCACACTGACTGGTGTCTCTCAGTCCCCTCTCTCTCGGGGAGATATCTGTACACTGACTGGTGTCTCTCAGTCCCCTCTCTCTCAGGGAGATATCTGTGCACTGACTTGTGTCTGTCAGTCCCCTCTCCCTCAGGGAGATATCTGTACACTGACTGGTGTCTCTCAGTCCCCTCTCTCTCAGGGAGATATCTGTACACTGACTGGTGTCTCTCAGTCCCCTCTCTCTCAGGGAGATATCTGTACACTGACTGGTGTCTCTCAGTCCCCTCTCTCTCGGGGAGATATCTGTACACTGACTGGTGTCTCTCAGTCCCCTCTCTCTCGGGGAGATATCTGTGCACTGACTGGTGTCTCTCAGTCCCCTCTCTCTCGGGGAGATATCTGTACACTGACTGGTGTCTCTCAGTCCCCTCTCTCTCGGGGAGATATCTGTACACTGACTGGTGTCGCTCAGTCCCCTCTCTCTCAGGGAGATATCTGTACACTGACTGGTGTCTCTCAGTCCCCTCTCTCTCAGGGAGATATCTGTACACTGACTGGTGACTCTCAGTCCCCCCTCTCTCAGGGAGATATCTGTACACTGACTGGTGTCTCTCAGTCCCCCCTCTCTCAGGGAGATATCTGTACACTGACTGGTGTCTCTCAGTCCCCTCTCTCTCAGGGAGATATCTGTACACTGACTGGTGTCTCTCAGTCCCCTCTCTCTCAGGGAGATATCTGTACACTGACTGGTGTCTCTCAGTCCTCTCTCTCTCAGGGAGATATCTGTACACTGACTGGTGTCCCTCAGTCCCCTCTCTCTCAGGGAGATATCTGTACACTGACTGGTGTCTCTCAGTCCCCTCTCTCTCAGGGAGATATCTGTACACTGACTGGTGTCTCTCAGTCCCCTCTCTCTCAGGGAGATATCTGTACACTGACTGGTGTCTCTCAGTCCCTCTCTCTCAGGGAGATATCTGTGCACTGACTGGTTTCTCTCAGTCCCTCTCTCTCAGGGAGATATCTGTACACTGACTGGTGTCTCTCAGTCCCCTCTCTCTCAGGGAGATATCTGTACACTGACTGGTGTCTCTCAGTCCCCTCTCTCTCAGGGAGATATCTGTGCACTGACTGGTGTCTCTCAGTCCCCTCTCCCTCAGGGAGATATCTGTACACTGACTGGTGTCTCTCAGTCCCCTCTCTCTCGGGGAGATATCTGTCCACTGACTGGTGTCTCAGTCCCCTCTCTCTCGGGGAGATATCTGTACACTGACTGGTGTCTCTCAGTCCCCTCTCTCTCAGGGAGATATCTGTACACTGACTGGTGTCTCTCAGTCCCTCTCTCTCAGGGAGATATCTGTACACTGACTGGTGTCTCTCAGTCCCTCTCTCTCGGAGATATCTGTGCACTGACTGGTGTCTCTCAGTCCCTCTCTCTCAGGGAGATATCTGTACACTGACTGGTGTCTCTCAGTCCCCTCTCTCTCAGGGAGATATCTGTACACTGACTGGTGTCTCTCAGTCCCCTCTCTCTCAGGGAGATATCTGTACACTGACTGGTGTCTCTCAGTCCCCTCTCTCTCAGGGAGATATCTGTACACTGACTGGTGTCTCTCAGTCCCCTCTCTCTCAGGGAGATATCTGTGCACTGACTGGTGTCTCTCAGTCCCCTCTCTCTCAGGGAGATATCTGTACACTGACTGGTGTCTCTCAGTCCCCTCTCTCTCAGGGAGATATCTGTACACTGACTGGTGTCTCTCAGTCCCCTCTCTCTCAGGGAGATATCTGTCCACTGACTGGTGTCTCTCAGTCCCCTCTCTCTCAGGGAGATATCTGTACACTGACTGGTGTCTCTCAGTCCCCTCTCTCTCAGGGAGATATCTGTACACTGACTGGTGTCTCTCAGTCCCCTCTCCCTCAGGGAGATATCTGTACACTGACTGGTGTCTCTCAGTCCCCTCTCTCTCAGGGAGATATCTGTACACTGACTGGTGTCTCTCAGTCCCCTCTCCCTCAGGGAGATATCTATACACTGACTGGTGTCTCTCAGTCCCCTCTCTCTCAGGGAGATATCTGTGCACTGACTGGTGTCTCTCAGTCCTCTCTCTCTCGGGGAGATATCTGTACACTGACTGGTGTCTCTCAGTCCCCCTCTCTCTCAGGGAGATATCTGTACACTGACTGGTGTCTCTCAGCCCCCTCTCTCTCAGGGAGATATCTGTACACTGACTGCTGTCTCTCAGTCCTCTCTCTCTCAGGGAGATATCTGTGCACTGACTGGTGTCTCTCAGCCCCTCTCTCGGGGAGATATCTGCACACTGACTGGTGTCTCTCAATCCCCTCTCTCTCAGGGAGATATCTGTACACTGACTGGTGTCTCTCAGTCCCCTCTCTCTCAGGGAGATTTCTGTACACTGACTGGTGTCTCTCAGTCCCCTCTCTCTCTCGGGGAGATATCTGTGCACTGACTGGTGTCTCTCAGTCCCTCTCTCTCAGGGAGATATCTGTACACTGACTGGTGTCTCTCAGTCCCCTCTCTCTCAGGGAGATATCTGTACACTGACTGGTGTCTCTCAGTCCCCTCTCTCTCAGGGAGATATCTGTACACTGACTGGTGTCTCTCAGTCCCCTCTCTCTCTCGGGGAGATATCTGTGCACTGACTGGTGTCTCTCAGTCCCTCTCTCTCAGGGAGATATCTGTACACTGACTGGTGTCTCTCAGTCCCTCTCTCTCAGGGAGATATCTGTACACTGACTGGTGTCTCTCAGTCCCCTCTCTCAGGGAGATATCTGTACACTGACTGGTGTCTCTCAGTCCCCTCTCTCTCAGGGAGATGTCTGTACACTGACTGGTGTCTCTCAGTCCCCTCTCTCTCAGGGAGATATCTGTGCACTGACTGGTGTCTCTCAGTCCCCTCTCTGTCAGGGAGATATCTGTACACTGACTGGTGTCTCTCAGTCCCCTCTCTCTCTCAGGGAGATATCTGTGCACTGACTGGTGTCTCTCAGTCCCCTCTCTCTCAGGGAGATATCTGTACACTGACTGGTGTCTCTCAGTCCCCTCTCTCTCAGGGAGATATCTGCACACTGACTGGTGTCTCTCAGTCCCCTCTCTCTCTCGGGGAGATATCTGTGCACTGACTGGTGTCTCTCAGTCCCTCTCTCTCAGGGAGATATCTGTACACTGACTGGTGTCTCTCAGTCCCCTCTCTCTCTCGGGGAGATATCTGTGCACTGACTGGTGTCTCTCAGTCCCTCTCTCTCAGGGAGATATCTGTACACTGACTGGTGTCTCTCAGTCCCCTCTCTCAGGGAGATATCTGTACACTGACTGGTGTCTCTCAGTCCCCTCTCTCTCAGGGAGATATCTGTACACTGACTGGTGTCTCTCAGTCCCCTCTCTCTCAGGGAGATATCTGTACACTGACTGGTGTCTCTCAGTCCCTCTCTCTCAGGGAGATATCTGTACACTGACTGGTGTCTCTCAGTCCCTCTCTCTCTCAGGGAGATGTCTGTACACTGACTGGTGTCTCTCAGTCCCCTCTCTCTCAGGGAGATATCTGTACACTGACTGGTGTCTCTCAGTCCCCTCTCTCTCAGGGAGATATCTGTACACTGACTGGTGTCTCTCAGTCCCCTCTCTCTCAGGGATATATGTGTACACTGACTGGTGTCTCTCAGTCCCCTCTCTCTCAGGGAGATATCTGTACACTGACTGGTGTCTCTCAGTCCCCTCTCCCTCAGGGAGATATCTGTGCACTGACTGGTGTCTCTCAGTCCCCTCTCTCTCAGGGAGACATCTGTACACTGACTGGTGTCTCTCAGTCCCCTCTCTCTCAGGGAGATATCTGTACACTGACTGGTGTCTCTCAGTCCCCTCTCTCTCAGGGAGATATCTGTCCACTGACTGGTGTCTCTCAGTCCCCTCTCTCTCAGGGAGATATCTGTACACTGACTGGTGTCTCTCAGTCCCCTCTCTCTCAGGGAGATATCTGTACACTGACTGGTGTCTCTCAGTCCCCTCTCCCTCAGGGAGATATCTGTACACTGACTGGTGTCTCTCAGTCCCCTCTCTCTCAGGGAGATATCTGTACACTGACTGGTGTCTCTCAGTCCCCTCTCCCTCAGGGAGATATCTATACACTGACTGGTGTCTCTCAGTCCCCTCTCTCTCAGGGAGATATCTGTGCACTGACTGGTGTCTCTCAGTCCTCTCTCTCTCGGGGAGATATCTGTACACTGACTGGTGTCTCTCAGTCCCCCTCTCTCTCAGGGAGATATCTGTGCACTGACTGGTGTCTCTCAGCCCCTCTCTCGGGGAGATATCTGCACACTGACTGGTGTCTCTCAGTCCCCTCTCTCTCAGGGAGATTTCTGTACACTGACTGGTGTCTCTCAGTCCCCTCTCTCTCTCGGGGAGATATCTGTGCACTGACTGGTGTCTCTCAGTCCCTCTCTCTCAGGGAGATATCTGTACACTGACTGGTGTCTCTCAGTCCCCTCTCTCTCAGGGAGATATCTGTACACTGACTGGTGTCTCTCAGTCCCCTCTCTCTCAGGGAGATATCTGTACACTGACTGGTGTCTCTCAGTCCCCTCTCTCTCTCGGGGAGATATCTGTGCACTGACTGGTGTCTCTCAGTCCCTCTCTCTCAGGGAGATATCTGTACACTGACTGGTGTCTCTCAGTCCCTCTCTCTCAGGGAGATATCTGTACACTGACTGGTGTCTCTCAGTCCCCTCTCTCAGGGAGATATCTGTACACTGACTGGTGTCTCTCAGTCCCCTCTCCCTCAGGGAGATGTCTGTACACTGACTGGTGTCTCTCAGTCCCCTCTCTCTCAGGGAGATATCTGTGCACTGACTGGTGTCTCTCAGTCCCCTCTCTGTCAGGGAGATATCTGTACACTGACTGGTGTCTCTCAGTCCCCTCTCTCTCTCAGGGAGATATCTGTGCACTGACTGGTGTCTCTCAGTCCCCTCTCTCTCAGGGAGATATCTGTACACTGACTGGTGTCTCTCAGTCCCCTCTCTCTCAGGGAGATATCTGCACACTGACTGGTGTCTCTCAGTCCCCTCTCTCTCTCGGGGAGATATCTGTGCACTGACTGGTGTCTCTCAGTCCCTCTCTCTCAGGGAGATATCTGTACACTGACTGGTGTCTCTCAGTCCCCTCTCTCTCTCGGGGAGATATCTGTGCACTGACTGGTGTCTCTCAGTCCCTCTCTCTCAGGGAGATATCTGTACACTGACTGGTGTCTCTCAGTCCCCTCTCTCAGGGAGATATCTGTACACTGACTGGTGTCTCTCAGTCCCCTCTCTCTCAGGGAGATATCTGTACACTGACTGGTGTCTCTCAGTCCCCTCTCTCTCAGGGAGATATCTGTACACTGACTGGTGTCTCTCAGTCCCTCTCTCTCAGGGAGATATCTGTACACTGACTGGTGTCTCTCAGTCCCTCTCTCTCTCAGGGAGATGTCTGTACACTGACTGGTGTCTCTCAGTCCCCTCTCTCTCAGGGAGATATCTGTACACTGACTGGTGTCTCTCAGTCCCCTCTCTCTCAGGGAGATATCTGTACACTGACTGGTGTCTCTCAGTCCCCTCTCTCTCAGGGATATATGTGTACACTGACTGGTGTCTCTCAGTCCCCTCTCTCTCAGGGAGATATCTGTACACTGACTGGTGTCTCTCAGTCCCCTCTCCCTCAGGGAGATATCTGTACACTGACTGGTGTCTCTCAGTCCCCTCTCTCTGAGGGAGATATCTGTACACTGACTGGTGTCTCTCAGTCCCCTCTCTCTCAGGGAGATATCTGTACACTGACTGGTGTCTCTCAGTCCCCTCTCTCTCCGGGAGATATCTGTACACTGACTGGTGTCTCTCAGTCCCCTCTCTCTCCGGGAGATATCTGTACACTGACTGGTGTCTCTCAGTCCCCTCTCTCTCAGGGAGATATCTGTACACTGACTGCTGTCTCTCAGTCCTCTCTCTCTCAGGGAGATATCTGTGCACTGACTGGTGTCTCTCAGCCCCTCTCTCGGGGAGATATCTGTACACTGACTGGTGTCTCTCAATCCCCTCTCTCTCAGGGAGATATCTGTACACTGACTGGTGTCTCTCAGTCCCCTCTCTCTCAGGGAGATATCTGTACACTGACTGGTGTCTCTCAGTCCCCTCTCTCTCTCGGGGAGATATCTGTGCACTGACTGGTGTCTCTCAGTCCCTCTCTCTCAGGGAGATATCTGTACACTGACTGGTGTCTCTCAGTCCCCTCTCTCTCAGGGAGATATCTGTACACTGACTGGTGTCTCTCAGTCCCCTCTCTCTCTCGGGGAGATATCTGTGCACTGACTGGTGTCTCTCAGTCCCTCTCTCTCAGGGAGATATCTGTACACTGACTGGTGTCTCTCAGTCCCTCTCTCTCAGGGAGATATCTGTACACTGACTGGTGTCTCTCAGTCCCCTCTCTCAGGGAGATATCTGTACACTGACTGGTGTCTCTCAGTCCCCTCTCTCTCAGGGAGATATCTGTACACTGACTGGTGTCTCTCAGTCCCCTCTCTCTCAGGGAGATATCTGTGCACTGACTGGTGTCTCTCAGTCCCCTCTCTGTCAGGGAGATATCTGTACACTGACTGGTGTCTCTCAGTCCCCTCTCTCTCTCAGGGAGATATCTGTGCACTGACTGGTGTCTCTCAGTCCCCTCTCTCTCAGGGAGATATCTGTACACTGACTGGTGTCTCTCAGTCCCCTCTCTCTCAGGGAGATATCTGTACACTGACTGGTGTCTCTCAGTCCCCTCTCTCTCTCGGGGAGATATCTGTGCACTGACTGGTGTCTCTCAGTCCCTCTCTCTCAGGGAGATATCTGTACACTGACTGGTGTCTCTCAGTCCCCTCTCTCTCTCGGGGAGATATCTGTGCACTGACTGGTGTCTCTCAGTCCCTCTCTCTCAGGGAGATATCTGTACACTGACTGGTGTCTCTCAGTCCCTCTCTCTCAGGGAGATATCTGTACACTGACTGGTGTCTCTCAGTCCCCTCTCTCAGGGAGATATCTGTACACTGACTGGTGTCTCTCAGTCCCCTCTCTCTCAGGGAGATATCTGTACACTGACTGGTGTCTCTCAGTCCCCTCTCTCTCAGGGAGATATCTGTACACTGACTGGTGTCTCTCAGTCCCTCTCTCTCAGGGAGATATCTGTACACTGACTGGTGTCTCTCAGTCCCTCTCTCTCTCAGGGAGATATCTGTACACTGACTGGTGTCTCTCAGTCCCCTCTCTCTCAGGGAGATATCTGTACACTGACTGGTGTCTCTCAGTCCCCTCTCTCTCAGGGAGATATCTGTACACTGACTGGTGTCTCTCAGTCCCCTCTCTCTCAGGGATATATGTGTACACTGACTGGTGTCTCTCAGTCCCCTCTCTCTCAGGGAGATATCTGTACACTGACTGGTGTCTCTCAGTCCCCTCTCCCTCAGGGAGATATCTGTACACTGACTGGTGTCTCTCAGTCCCCTCTCTCTCCGGGAGATATCTGTACACTGACTGGTGTCTCTCAGTCCCCTCTCTCTCAGGGAGATATCTGTACACTGACTGGTGTCTCTCAGTCCCCTCGCTCTCAGGGAGATATCTGTACACTGACTGGTGTCTCTCAGTCCCTCTCTCTCTCAGGGAGATATCTGTGCACTGACCGGTGTCTCTCAGTCCCCTCTCTCAGGGAGATATCTGTACACTGACCGGTGTCTCTCAGTCCTCTCTCTCTCAGGGAGATATCTGTACACTGACTGGTGTCTCTCAGTCCACTCTCTCTCAGGGAGATATCTGTACACTGACTGGTGTCTCTCAGTCCACTCTCTCTCAGGGAGATATCTGTACACTGACTGGTGTCTCTCAGTCCCTCTCCCTCAGGGAGATATCTGTGCACTGACTGGTGTCTCTCAGTCCACTCTCTCTCAGGGAGATATCTGTACACTGACTGGTGTCTCTCAGTCCCCTCTCTCTCAGGGAGATATCTGTACACTGACTGGTGTCTCTCAGCCCCCCCCTCTCTCAGGGAGATATCTGTGCACTGACTGGTGTCTCTCAGTCCCCTCTCTCTCAGGGAGATATCTGTACACTGACTGGTGTCTCTCAGTCCCTCTCTCTCAGGGAGATATCTGCACACTGACTGGTGTCTCTCAGTCCCCTCTCTCTCAGGGAGATATCTGTACACTGACTGGTGTCTCTCAGTCCCCTCTCTCTCGGGGAGATATCTGTACACTGACTGGTGTCTCTCAGTCCCCTCTCTCTCAGGGAGATATCTGTACACTGACTGGTGTCTCTCAGTCCCCTCTCTCAGGGAGATATCTGTACACTGACTGGTGTCTCTCAGTCCCCTCTCTCTCAGGGAGATATCTGTACACTGACTGGTGTCTCTCAGTCCCCTCTCTCTCAGGGAGATATCTGTACACTGACTGGTGTCTCTCAGTCCCTCTCTCTCAGGGAGATATCTGTACACTGACTGGTGTCTCTCAGTCCCCTCTCTCTCAGGGAGATATCTGTACACTGACTGGTGTCTCTCAGTCCCCTCTCTCAGGGAGATATCTGTACACTGACTGGTGTCTCTCAGTCCCCTCTCTCTCAGGGAGATATCTGTACACTGACTGGTGTCTCTCAGTCCCCTCTCTCTCGGGGAGATATCTGTACACTGACTGGTGTCTCTCAGTCCCCTCTCTCTCAGGGAGATATCTGTACACTGATTGGTGTCTCTCAGTCCCCTCTCTCTCGGGGAGATATCTGTACACTGACTGGTGTCTCTCAGTCC
This sequence comes from Heptranchias perlo, assembly GCF_035084215.1. Taxonomy (NCBI): domain Eukaryota; kingdom Metazoa; phylum Chordata; class Chondrichthyes; order Hexanchiformes; family Hexanchidae; genus Heptranchias; species Heptranchias perlo. Next base: position 9,895 of record NW_027139777.1, on the reverse strand, counting down.
CCCCTCTCTCAGGGAGATATCTGTACACTGACTGGTGTCTCTCAGTCCCCTCTCTCTCAGGGAGATATCTGTACAATGACTGGTGTCTCAGTCCCCTCGCTCTCAGGGAGATATCTGTGCACTGACTGGTGTCTCTCAGTCCTCTCTCTCTCAGGGAGATATCTGTACATGGACTGGTGTCTCTCAGTCCCCCTCTCTCTCTCAGGGAGATATCTGTACACTGACTGGTGTCTCTCAGTCCCCCTCTCTCTCAGGGAGATATCTGTACACTGACTGGTGTCTCTCAGTCCCCTCTCTCCCGGGGAGATATCTGTACACTGACTGGTGTCTCTCAGTCCCCTCTCTCTCAGGGAGATATCTGTACACTGACTGGTGTCTCTCAGTCCCCTCTCTCAGGGAGATATCTGTACACTGACTGGTGTCTCTCAGTCCCCTCTCTCTCGGGGAGATATCTGAACACTGACTGGTGTCTCTCAGTCCCTCTCTCTCTCTCAGGGAGATATCTGTACACTGACTGGTGTCTCTCAGTCCCCTCTCTCTCAGGGAGATATCTGCACACTGACTGGTGTCTCTCAGTCCCCTCTCTCTCGGGGAGATATCTGTACACTGACTGGTGTCTCTCAGTCCCCTCTCTCTCAGGGAGATATCTGTGCACTGACTTGTGTCTGTCAGTCCCCTCTCTCTCAGGGAGATATCTGTACACTGACTGGTGTCTCTCAGTCCCCTCTCCCTCAGGGAGATATCTGTACACTGACTGGTGTCTCTCAGTCCCCTCTCTCTCAGGGAGATATCTGTACACTGACTGGTGTCTCTCAGTCCCCTCTCTCTCAGGGAGATATCTGTACACTGACTGGTGTCTCTCAGTCCCCTCTCTCTCGGGGAGATATCTGTACACTGACTGGTGTCTCTCAGTCCCCTCTCTCTCGGGGAGATATCTGTGCACTGACTGGTGTCTCTCAGTCCCCTCTCTCTCGGGGAGATATCTGTACACTGACTGGTGTCTCTCAGTCCCCTCTCTCTCGGGGAGATATCTGTACACTGACTGGTGTCTCTCAGTCCCCTCTCTCTCAGGGAGATATCTGTACACTGACTGGTGTCTCTCAGTCCCCTCTCTCTCTCTCGGGGAGATATCTGTACACTGACTGGTGACTCTCAGTCCCCCCTCTCTCAGGGAGATATCTGTACACTGACTGGTGTCTCTCAGTCCCCCCTCTCTCAGGGAGATATCTGTACACTGACTGGTGTCTCTCAGTCCCCTCTCTCTCAGGGAGATATCTGTACACTGACTGGTGTCTCTCAGTCCCCTCTCTCTCAGGGAGATATCTGTACACTGACTGGTGTCTCTCAGTCCTCTCTCTCTCAGGGAGATATCTGTACACTGACTGGTGTCCCTCAGTCCCCTCTCTCTCAGGGAGATATCTGTACACTGACTGGTGTCTCTCAGTCCCCTCTCTCTCAGGGAGATATCTGTACACTGACTGGTGTCTCTCAGTCCCCTCTCTCTCAGGGAGATATCTGTACACTGACTGGTGTCTCTCAGTCCCTCTCTCTCAGGGAGATATCTGTGCACTGACTGGTTTCTCTCAGTCCCCTCTCTCTCAGGGAGATATCTGTACACTGACTGGTGTCTCTCAGTCCCCTCTCTCTCAGGGAGATATCTGTACACTGACTGGTGTCTCTCAGTCCCCTCTCTCTCAGGGAGATATCTGTGCACTGACTGGTGTCTCTCAGTCCCCTCTCCCTCAGGGAGATATCTGTACACTGACTGGTGTCTCTCAGTCCCCTCTCTCTCGGGGAGATATCTGTCCACTGACTGGTGTCTCAGTCCCCTCTCTCTCGGGGAGATATCTGTACACTGACTGGTGTCTCTCAGTCCCCTCTCTCTCAGGGAGATATCTGTACACTGACTGGTGTCTCTCAGTCCCTCTCTCTCAGGGAGATATCTGTACACTGACTGGTGTCTCTCAGTCCCTCTCTCTCGGAGATATCTGTGCACTGACTGGTGTCTCTCAGTCCCTCTCTCTCAGGGAGATATCTGTACACTGACTGGTGTCTCTCAGTCCCCTCTCTCTCAGGGAGATATCTGTACACTGACTGGTGTCTCTCAGTCCCCTCTCTCTCAGGGAGATATCTGTACACTGACTGGTGTCTCTCAGTCCCCTCTCTCTCAGGGAGATATCTGTACACTGACTGGTGTCTCTCAGTCCCCTCTCTCTCAGGGAGATATCTGTGCACTGACTGGTGTCTCTCAGTCCCCTCTCTCTCAGGGAGATATCTGTACACTGACTGGTGTCTCTCAGTCCCCTCTCTCTCAGGGAGATATCTGTACACTGACTGGTGTCTCTCAGTCCCCTCTCTCTCAGGGAGATATCTGTCCACTGACTGGTGTCTCTCAGTCCCCTCTCTCTCAGGGAGATATCTGTACACTGACTGGTGTCTCTCAGTCCCCTCTCTCTCAGGGAGATATCTGTACACTGACTGGTGTCTCTCAGTCCCCCTCTCCCTCAGGGAGATATCTGTACACTGACTGGTGTCTCTCAGTCCCCTCTCTCTCAGGGAGATATCTGTACACTGACTGGTGTCTCTCAGTCCCCTCTCCCTCAGGGAGATATCTATACACTGACTGGTGTCTCTCAGTCCCCTCTCTCTCAGGGAGATATCTGTGCACTGACTGGTGTCTCTCAGTCCTCTCTCTCTCGGGGAGATATCTGTACACTGACTGGTGTCTCTCAGTCCCCCTCTCTCTCAGGGAGATATCTGTACACTGACTGGTGTCTCTCAGCCCCCTCTCTCTCAGGGAGATATCTGTACACTGACTGCTGTCTCTCAGTCCTCTCTCTCTCAGGGAGATATCTGTGCACTGACTGGTGTCTCTCAGCCCCTCTCTCGGGGAGATATCTGCACACTGACTGGTGTCTCTCAATCCCCTCTCTCTCAGGGAGATATCTGTACACTGACTGGTGTCTCTCAGTCCCCTCTCTCTCAGGGAGATTTCTGTACACTGACTGGTGTCTCTCAGTCCCCTCTCTCTCTCGGGGAGATATCTGTGCACTGACTGGTGTCTCTCAGTCCCTCTCTCTCAGGGAGATATCTGTACACTGACTGGTGTCTCTCAGTCCCCTCTCTCTCAGGGAGATATCTGTACACTGACTGGTGTCTCTCAGTCCCCTCTCTCTCAGGGAGATATCTGTACACTGACTGGTGTCTCTCAGTCCCCTCTCCTCTCGGGGAGATATCTGTGCACTGACTGGTGTCTCTCAGTCCCTCTCTCTCAGGGAGATATCTGTACACTGACTGGTGTCTCTCAGTCCCTCTCTCTCAGGGAGATATCTGTACACTGACTGGTGTCTCTCAGTCCCCTCTCTCTCAGGGAGATATCTGTACACTGACTGGTGTCTCTCAGTCCCCTCTCTCTCAGGGAGATATCTGCACACTGACTGGTGTCTCTCAGTCCCCTCTCTCTCTCGGGGAGATATCTGTGCACTGACTGGTGTCTCTCAGTCCCTCTCTCTCAGGGAGATATCTGTACACTGACTGGTGTCTCTCAGTCCCCTCTCTCTCTCGGGGAGATATCTGTGCACTGACTGGTGTCTCTCAGTCCCCTCTCTCTCAGGGAGATATCTGTACACTGACTGGTGTCTCTCAGTCCCCTCTCTCAGGGAGATATCTGTACACTGACTGGTGTCTCTCAGTCCCCTCTCTCTCAGGGAGATATCTGTACACTGACTGGTGTCTCTCAGTCCCCTCTCTCTCAGGGAGATATCTGTACACTGACTGGTGTCTCTCAGTCCCTCTCTCTCAGGGAGATATCTGTACACTGACTGGTGTCTCTCAGTCCCTCTCTCTCTCAGGGAGATGTCTGTACACTGACTGGTGTCTCTCAGTCCCCTCTCTCTCAGGGAGATATCTGTACACTGACTGGTGTCTCTCAGTCCCCTCTCTCTCAGGGAGATATCTGTACACTGACTGGTGTCTCTCAGTCCCCTCTCTCTCAGGGATATATGTGTACACTGACTGGTGTCTCTCAGTCCCCCTCTCTCTCAGGGAGATATCTGTACACTGACTGGTGTCTCTCAGTCCCCTCTCCCTCAGGGAGATATCTGTACACTGACTGGTGTCTCTCAGTCCCCTCTCTCTGAGGGAGATATCTGTACACTGACTGGTGTCTCTCAGTCCCCTCTCTCTCAGGGAGATATCTGTACACTGACTGGTGTCTCTCAGTCCCCTCTCTCTCCGGGAGATATCTGTACACTGACTGGTGTCTCTCAGTCCCCTCTCTCTCCGGGAGATATCTGTACACTGACTGGTGTCTCTCAGTCCCCTCTCTCTCAGGGAGATATCTGTACACTGACTGCTGTCTCTCAGTCCTCTCTCTCTCAGGGAGATATCTGTGCACTGACTGGTGTCTCTCAGCCCCTCTCTCGGGGAGATATCTGTACACTGACTGGTGTCTCTCAATCCCCTCTCTCTCAGGGAGATATCTGTACACTGACTGGTGTCTCTCAGTCCCCTCTCTCTCAGGGAGATATCTGTACACTGACTGGTGTCTCTCAGTCCCCTCTCTCTCTCGGGGAGATATCTGTGCACTGACTGGTGTCTCTCAGTCCCTCTCTCTCAGGGAGATATCTGTACACTGACTGGTGTCTCTCAGTCCCCTCTCTCTCAGGGAGATATCTGTACACTGACTGGTGTCTCTCAGTCCCCTCTCTCTCTCGGGGAGATATCTGTGCACTGACTGGTGTCTCTCAGTCCCTCTCTCTCAGGGAGATATCTGTACACTGACTGGTGTCTCTCAGTCCCTCTCTCTCAGGGAGATATCTGTACACTGACTGGTGTCTCTCAGTCCCCTCTCTCAGGGAGATATCTGTACACTGACTGGTGTCTCTCAGTCCCCTCTCTCTCAGGGAGATATCTGTACACTGACTGGTGTCTCTCAGTCCCCTCTCTCTCAGGGAGATATCTGTACACTGACTGGTGTCTCTCAGTCCCCCACTCTCTCTCGGGGAGATATCTGTGCACTGACTGGTGTCTCTCAGTCCCTCTCTCTCAGGGAGATATCTGTACACTGACTGGTGTCTCTCAGTCCCCTCTCTCTCAGGGAGATATCTGTACACTGACTGGTGTCTCTCAGTCCCCTCTCTCAGGGAGATATCTGTACACTGACTGGTGTCTCTCAGTCCCCTCTCTCTCAGGGAGATATCTGTACACTGACTGGTGTCTCTCAGTCCCCTCTCTCTCAGGGAGATATCTGTGCACTGACTGGTGTCTCTCAGTCCCCTCTCTGTCAGGGAGATATCTGTACACTGACTGGTGTCTCTCAGTCCCCTCTCTCTCTCAGGGAGATATCTGTGCACTGACTGGTGTCTCTCAGTCCCCTCTCTCTCAGGGAGATATCTGTACACTGACTGGTGTCTCTCAGTCCCCTCTCTCTCTCGGGGAGATATCTGTGCACTGACTGGTGTCTCTCAGTCCCTCTCTCTCAGGGAGATATCTGTACACTGACTGGTGTCTCTCAGTCCCCCTCTCTCTCTCGGGGAGATATCTGTGCACTGACTGGTGTCTCTCAGTCCCTCTCTCTCAGGGAGATATCTGTACACTGACTGGTGTCTCTCAGTCCCTCTCTCTCAGGGAGATATCTGTACACTGACTGGTGTCTCTCAGTCCCCTCTCTCAGGGAGATATCTGTACACTGACTGGTGTCTCTCAGTCCCCTCTCTCTCAGGGAGATATCTGTACACTGACTGGTGTCTCTCAGTCCCCTCTCTCTCAGGGAGATATCTGTACACTGACTGGTGTCTCTCAGTCCCTCTCTCTCAGGGAGATATCTGTACACTGACTGGTGTCTCTCAGTCCCTCTCTCTCTCAGGGAGATATCTGTACACTGACTGGTGTCTCTCAGTCCCCTCTCTCTCAGGGAGATATCTGTACACTGACTGGTGTCTCTCAGTCCCCTCTCTCTCAGGGAGATATCTGTACACTGACTGGTGTCTCTCAGTCCCCTCTCTCTCAGGGATATATGTGTACACTGACTGGTGTCTCTCAGTCCCCTCTCTCTCAGGGAGATATCTGTACACTGACTGGTGTCTCTCAGTCCCCTCTCCCTCAGGGAGATATCTGTACACTGACTGGTGTCTCTCAGTCCCCTCTCTCTGAGGGAGATATCTGTACACTGACTGGTGTCTCTCAGTCCCCTCTCTCTCAGGGAGATATCTGTACACTGACTGGTGTCTCTCAGTCCCCTCTCTCTCCGGGAGATATCTGTACACTGACTGGTGTCTCTCAGTCCCCTCTCTCTCAGGGAGATATCTGTACACTGACTGGTGTCTCTCAGTCCCCTCGCTCTCAGGGAGATATCTGTACACTGACTGGTGTCTCTCAGTCCCCTCTCTCTCAGGGAGATATCTGTACACTGACTGGTGTCTCTCAGTCCCTCTCTCTCAGGGAGATATCTGTGCACTGACTGGTGTCTCTCAGTCCCTCTCTCTCAGGGAGATATCTGTACACTGACTGGTGTCTCTCAGTCCCCTCTCCCTCAGGGAGATATCTGTACACTGACTGGTGTCTCTCAGTCCCCTCTCTCTCAGGGAGATATCTGTACACTGACTGGTGTCTCTCAGTCCCCTCTCTCTCAGGGAGATATCTGAACACTGACTGGTGTTTCTCAGTCCTCTCTCTCTCAGGGAGATATCTGTACACTGACTGGTGTCTCTCAGTCCCTCTCTCTCAGGGAGATATCTGTACACTGACTGGTGTCTCTCAGTCCCCTCTCTCTCAGGGAGATATCTGTACACTGACTGGTGTCTCTCAGTCCCCTCTCTCTCAGGGAGATATCTGTACACTGACTGGTGTTTCTCAGTCCTCTCTCTCTCAGGGAGATATCTGTACACTGACTGGTGTCTCTCAGTTGCCTCTCTCTCAGGGAGATATCTGTACACTGACTGGTGTCTCTCAGTCCCCTCTCTCTCAGGGAGATATCTGTACACTGACTGGTGTCTCTCAGTCCTCTCTCTCAGGGAGATATCTGTACACTGACTGGTGTCTCTCAGTCCCCTCTCTCTCAGGGAGATATCTGTACACTGACTGGTGTCTCTCAGTCCCCTCTCTCTCAGGGAGATATCTGTACACTGACTGGTGTCTCTCAGTCCCCTCTCTCTCAGGGAGATATCTGTTCCACTGACTGGTGTCTCTCAGTCCCTCTCTCTCAGGGAGATATCTGTACACTGACTGGTGTCTCTCAGTCCCCTCTCTCTCAGGGAGATATCTGTACACTGACTGGTGTCTCTCAGTCCCCTCTCTCTCAGGGAGATATCTGTACACTGACTGGTGTCTCTCAGTCCCCTCTCTCTCAGGGATATATGTGTACACTGACTGGTGTCTCTCAGTCCCCTCTCTCTCAGGGAGATATCTGTACACTGACTGGTGTCTCTCAGTCCCCTCTCCCTCAGGGAGATATCTGTACACTGACTGGTGTCTCTCAGTCCCCTCTCTCTGAGGGAGATATCTGTACACTGACTGGTGTCTCTCAGTCCCCTCTCTCTCAGGGAGATATCTGTACACTGACTGGTGTCTCTCAGTCCCCTCTCTCTCCGGGAGATATCTGTACACTGACTGGTGTCTCTCAGTCCCCTCTCTCTCCGGGAGATATCTGTACACTGACTGGTGTCTCTCAGTCCCCTCTCTCTCAGGGAGATATCTGTACACTGACTGCTGTCTCTCAGTCCTCTCTCTCTCAGGGAGATATCTGTGCACTGACTGGTGTCTCTCAGCCCCTCTCTCGGGGAGATATCTGTACACTGACTGGTGTCTCTCAATCCCCTCTCTCTCAGGGAGATATCTGTACACTGACTGGTGTCTCTCAGTCCCCTCTCTCTCAGGGAGATATCTGTACACTGACTGGTGTCTCTCAGTCCCCTCTCTCTCTCGGGGAGATATCTGTGCACTGACTGGTGTCTCTCAGTCCCTCTCTCTCAGGGAGATATCTGTACACTGACTGGTGTCTCTCAGTCCCCTCTCTCTCAGGGAGATATCTGTACACTGACTGGTGTCTCTCAGTCCCCTCTCTCTCTCGGGGAGATATCTGTGCACTGACTGGTGTCTCTCAGTCCCTCTCTCTCAGGGAGATATCTGTACACTGACTGGTGTCTCTCAGTCCCTCTCTCTCAGGGAGATATCTGTACACTGACTGGTGTCTCTCAGTCCCCTCTCTCAGGGAGATATCTGTACACTGACTGGTGTCTCTCAGTCCCCTCTCTCTCAGGGAGATATCTGTACACTGACTGGTGTCTCTCAGTCCCCTCTCTCTCAGGGAGATATCTGTACACTGACTGGTGTCTCTCAGTCCCCTCTCTCTCTCGGGGAGATATCTGTGCACTGACTGGTGTCTCTCAGTCCCTCTCTCTCAGGGAGATATCTGTACACTGACTGGTGTCTCTCAGTCCCTCTCTCTCAGGGAGATATCTGTACACTGACTGGTGTCTCTCAGTCCCCTCTCTCAGGGAGATATCTGTACACTGACTGGTGTCTCTCAGTCCCCTCTCTCTCAGGGAGATATCTGTACACTGACTGGTGTCTCTCAGTCCCCTCTCTCTCAGGGAGATATCTGTGCACTGACTGGTGTCTCTCAGTCCCCTCTCTCTCAGGGAGATATCTGTGCACTGACTGGTGTCTCTCAGTCCCCCTCTCTGTCAGGGAGATATCTGTACACTGACTGGTGTCTCTCAGTCCCCTCTCTCTCTCAGGGAGATATCTGTGCACTGACTGGTGTCTCTCAGTCCCCTCTCTCTCAGGGAGATATCTGTACACTGACTGGTGTCTCTCAGTCCCCTCTCTCTCTCGGGGAGATATCTGTGCACTGACTGGTGTCTCTCAGTCCCCTCTCTCTCAGGGAGATATCTGTACACTGACTGGTGTCTCTCAGTCCCCTCTCTCTCTCGGGGAGATATCTGTGCACTGACTGGTGTCTCTCAGTCCCTCTCTCTCAGGGAGATATCTGTACACTGACTGGTGTCTCTCAGTCCTTCTCTCTCAGGGAGATATCTGTACACTGACTGGTGTCTCTCAGTCCCCTCTCTCAGGGAGATATCTGTACACTGACTGGTGTCTCTCAGTCCCCTCTCTCTCAGGGAGATATCTGTACACTGACTGGTGTCTCTCAGTCCCCTCTCTCTCAGGGAGATATCTGTACACTGACTGGTGTCTCTCAGTCCCCTCTCTCTCAGGGAGATATCTGTACACTGACTGGTGTCTCTCAGTCCCTCTCTCTCAGGGAGATATCTGTACACTGACTGGTGTCTCTCAGTCCCCTCTCTCTCAGGGAGATATCTGTACACTGACTGGTGTCTCTCAGTCCCCTCTCTCTCAGGGAGATATCTGTACACTGACTGGTGTCTCTCAGTCCCCTCTCTCTCAGGGAGATATCTGTACACTGACTGGTGTCTCTCAGTCCCCTCTCTCTCAGGGAGATATCTGTACACTGACTGGTGTCTCTCAGTCCCCTCTCTCTCAGGGAGATATCTGTACACTGACTGGTGTCTCTCAGTCCCCTCTCTCTGAGGGAGATATCTGTACACTGACTGGTGTCTCTCAGTCCCCTCTCTCTCAGGGAGATATCTGTACACTGACTGGTGTCTCTCAGTCCCCTCTCTCTCAGGGAGATATCTGTACACTGACTGGTGTCTCTCAGTCCCCTCTCTCTCAGGGAGATATCTGTACACTGACTGGTGTCTCTCAGTCCCCTCTCTCTCAGGGAGATATCTGTACACTGACTGGTGTCTCTCAGTCCCCTCTCTCTCAGGGAGATATCTGTACACTGACTGGTGTCTCTCAGTCCCTCTCTCTCAGGGAGATATCTGTACACTGACTGGTGTCTCTCAGTCCCCTCTCTCTCAGGGAGATA
>NW_027139776.1:74229-96826 GCF_035084215.1 Heptranchias perlo | reverse complement strand
TAGGCTGTGATTTACCTGTGAGGAGGGAGGCGACAGACAGCAGCAGCAGTGGTTCCCACGATGATCCCATCCTGTGCGGCCTGCTGCTCCAGCACCTGCCTGTATTTGTGATATGGCTCAGTTTGCTGGGTTGGTGGAGGTGGGGGTGAGGGACTCACTTGATCACCCGTTCTATGTCTGCGTTGACGATTTACCTGTGGAGAGCGAGGCATCGAACGTCAAGGGCAAACTTCCCCAAACAAAGGCAGCGTCTCGTTCACTGACTGTTAATTAGCAATTCAAAACCATTCCAGACCTCAGAGTCAGCGACAAGCTGGGGGGGAAAACACCAAGAGGCAGTCAGATATCATCTGATCTAATCTGGTCCCGGATCAGGCCTTCCAAATACTCCAGTTTGTGAATCACGTACCCAGGCCCCAGGCTCAGGGCTATTTGAGATTAAACTCCTGCTCTTTCGTTACCTGGAGTTCCCCCAGGGCTCCTGCTCCTGATCGATAATAGGTGACCCAGTGACTCTGTGGGGCAGGGGTGGGAGGGTATGTGAGAGTGAGTGTGTGAGAGTTAGTGTGTGAGTGAGTGTGAGAGTGAGTGAGTGAGAGTTAGTGTGTGTGTGTGTGTCGTGAGTGAGTGCGTGAGTGAGTGTGTGAGAGTGAGTGAGTGTGAGCATGAGTGTGTGTGTGAGAGTGAGTGAGTGAGTGAGTGTGTGAGAGAGTAAGTGAGTGTGAGTGAGTGTGTGAGTGAGAGTGTGTGTGAGTGTGAGTGTGTGTGAGTGTGTGTGTGTGTGAGAGTGAGTGAGTGTGTGTGTGAGAGTGAGTGTGTGTGAAATGTTTGTGAGAGTGTGAGTGAGTGTGTGAGAGTGAGTGTGTGTGAGAGTGAGTGTGAGAGTGAGTGAGTGTGTGAGTGAGAGTGAGTGAGTGTGTGTGTGAGAGCGAGTGAGTGTGAGAGTGAGTGAGTGAGAGTGTGAGAGTTGAAGTGAGAGAGTGAGTGTGTGTGTGTGAGTGAGTGAGTGAGAGTGAGTGAGTGCGTGAGTGAGTGTGAGAGTGAGTGCGTGTGAGAGTGAGTGTGAGTGAGTGTGTGTGAGTGTGTGAGAGTGAGTGAGTGTGAGAGTGAGAGTGAGTGAGTGAGAGTGAGAGTGAGTGAGTGTGTGAGAGTGAGTGAGTGCATGTGAGAGTGAGTGTGAGAGTGAGTGAGTGTGTGTGTGAGAGTGAGTGAGTGAGTGTGTGTGAGAGTGAGTGAGTGAGTGTGAGAGTGAGTGAGTGTGTGTGTGAGAGTGATTGAGTGTGTGAGAGTGAGTGAGTGAGTGAGTGTGAGGAGTGAGTGTGTGTGAGTGCGAGATGTGAGTGTGTGTGTGAGAGTGAGTGTGTGTGAGAAGTGAGTGTGAGTGAGTGTGTGAGTGAGTGAGAGTGAGTGAGTGTGTGTGAGAGTGAGTGAGTGAGTGTGAGAGTGAGTGAGTGTGAGAGTGAATGAGTGAGAGTGTGAGAGTGAGTGAGAGAGTGAGTGCGTGTGAGTGTGTGAGTGAGTGAGAGTGAGTGAGTGCATGAGTGAGTGAGAGTGAGTGCGTGTGAGAGTGAGTGTGAGAGTGAGTGAGTGTGTGTGAGTGAGTGAGTGTGAGAGTGAGTGTGTGAGTGAGTGAGAGTGTGTGAGTGTGTGAGAGTGAGTGAGTGCATGTGAGAGTGAGTGTGAGAGTGAGTGAGGTGTGTGTGAGAGTGAGTGAGTGTGTGTGTGTGAGAGTGTGTGAGTGAGGTGTGAGAGTGAGTGAGTGTGGTGTGTGAGGTGTGAGTGTAGTGTGTTGTGTGAGTGAGTGAGTGAGTGTGAGTGTGTGTGTGTGAGAGTGTGAGAGTGAGTGAGTGTGAGAGGTAGGTGAGTGTGAGAGTGAGTGAGATAGTGAGTGTGTCTGAGAGTGAGTGAGTGTGAGTGAGTGAGTGAGTGAGTGAGTGAGTGTGAGAGTGGAGTGAGTGTGAGTGTGAGATTGAGTGAATGTTGTGTGAGTGAGTGTGAGAGTGAGTGAGTGTATGTGAGAGTGAGTGTGTGTGAGAGTGAGTGAGTGTGAGAGTGAGTGAGTCTGTCTGAGAGTGAGTGAGTGTGTGTGTGAGTGAGTGAGTGTGTGTGAGTGAGTGTGTGTGAGAGTGAGTGAGTGTGAGAGTGAGTGAGTGTGTGTGTGAGTGCGTGAGTGAGTGTGTGCAGAGTGAGTGAGTGAGAGAGTGAGTGCGCGTGAGTGAGTGTGTGTGAGAGTGAGTGAGTGTGTGTGTGAGAGTGAGTGAGTGTGTGTGAGAGTGTGAGTGAGTGAGTGTGTGTGAGAGTGAGTGAGTGTGAGAGTGAGTGAGAGTGAGTGTGTGTGAGAGTGAAGTGAGTGAGGTGTGTGAGAGTGAGTGAGTGTGAGAGTGAGTGAGTGTGAGAGGTGAATGAGTGAGTGTGAGTGAGTGTGTGAGAGTGAGTGAGGAGTGTGAGTGTGAGATTGAGTGAATGTGTGTGAGTGAGTGTGAGAGTGAGTGAGTGAGTGTGTGTGTGAGTGTGTTGAGAGAGTGAGTGAGTGTGTGTGAGAGTGTGTGAGAGTGTGTTAGTGTGTGTGAGAGTGTGTGAGTGAGAGTGAGTGAGTATGAGAGTGAGTGAGTGTGTGTGAGTGCGTGAGTGAGTGTGTGAGAGTGAGTGAGTGAGTGTGAGAGTGAGTGCGTGAGTGAGTGTGTGAGTGTGTGTGAGAGTGAGTGAGTGTGTGTGAGTTAGTGAGTGTGAGTGAGTGTGAGTGAGTGTGTGTGAGAGTGAGTGAGTGTGAGAGTGAGTGTGAGAGTGAGTGAGTGTGTGTGAGTGAGTGTGTGTGAGAGTGAGTGAGTGTGAGAGTGAATGAGTGAGTGTGAGTGAGTGTGTGTGAGTGAGTGAGTGTGTGTGAGAGTGAGTGAGTGTGAGAGAGGGTGAGTGTGTGTGAGAGTGAGTGTGTGTGAGAGTGAGTGAGTGTGAGAGTGAGTGAGTGTGTGTGAGAGTGAGTGAGTGTGTGAGTGAGTGAGAGAGTGAGTGAGTGTGAGTGTGTGAGAGTGAGTGTGTGAGTGAGTGAGAGTGAGTGTGTGTGAGTGAGTGAGAGTGAGTGAGTGAGAGAGTGAGTGAGTGTGAGTGTGTGAGAGAGTGAGTAAGTAAGTGAGAGTGAGTGAGTGTGTGTGTGAGAGTGCGTGAGTGAGAGTGCGTGAGTAACTGTGAGTGTGTGAGAGTGAGTGAGAGTGAGTGAGTGAGAGTGTGTGTGAGTGAGTGAGTGAGAGTGAGTGAGTGAGTGTGAGTGTGTGAGAGTGAGAGTGAGTGAGTGTGAGTAAGTTAGTGAGAGTGAGTGAGTGTGAGTGTGTGAGAGTGAGTGAGTGAGTGTGAGTGAGTGAGAGTGAGTGAGTGAGTGTGAGTGAGTGAGAGTGAGTAACTAACTGAGAGTGAGTGAGTGAGTGAGAGTGAGTGAGTGTGAGTGTGTGGAGACATTGGGTGAGGGCAAGATCAGGCTGAGATTCCTCCCCAACTCCTGGATGAATATCAGTGACAGTCAGTGCCTTCGAGAGAGGAGGGGGGATTCAGGGGGCGGGGGAGGGGGAGACGGGGGGATTCAGGGGGCGAGGGAGGGGGAGACGGGGGGATTCAGGGGGCGGGGGAGGGGGAGACGGGGGGATTCAGGGGGCGAGGGAGGGGGAGACGGGGGGATTCAGGGGGCGAGGGAGGGGGAGACGGGGGGATTCAGGGGGCGGGGGGAGGGGGAGACGGGGGGATTCAGGGGGCGGGGGAGGGGGAGACGGGGGGATTCAGGGGGCGGGGGAGGGGGAGACGGGGGGATACAGGGGGCGGGGGAGGGGGAGACGGGGGGATTCAGGGGGCGGGGGAGGGGGAGACGGGGGGATTCAGGGGGCGGGGGAGGGGGGAGACGGGGGGATACAGGGGGCGAGGGAGGGGGAGACGGGGGGATTCAGGGGGCGGGGGAGGGGGAGACGGGGGGATACAGGGGGCGGGGGAGGGGGAGACGGGGGGATTCAGGGGGCGGGGGAGGGGGAGACGGGGGGATTCAGGGGGCGGGGGAGGGGGAGACGGGGGGATTCGGGGGGGCGGGGAGGGGAAGACGGGGGGATTCGGGGGGGCAGGGAGGGGAAGACGGGGGGATTCGGGTGGACGGGGAGGGGGAGACCTGGGGGATGGGTGAAACAGGGGGGTGATATACTATTGAGGACTGCTCCATGTTTGGAGACCAGGGGGGTGATATACTATTGAGGACTGCTCCATGTTTGGGGAGACAGTGGGGGGGGGGAAGGTGATATACTATCGAGGGGTGATCCATGCTTGAGGAGACGGGGGAGGACTGAGGGACCCGTGGGGGAACAGCCAGGGCAGTGAGGGAGTTCCCAGTGAGTTGGACTGCCCAGGGTCACTCGCGAGACGTGACGTGCGATCCTCGAGATCGTGCTCTCGACAAACCGACTCCTCTCCCCGGGAGAGACTGGCTTGGTTTCAGCACCTCTCCGATATGTGTTGGTGTTTATTTAAACAGTGGGGGTTCAGGGCGAGCCGAGGGCTGCATCACACGGTGAGAGGGGTAACCGTCTGGGGGACTTCTCACAGATCTCAATCTTGCTTTGCGAAGGGCCCCTGAGGGAATGGTGTGATATTAATTATTTACAAACGATGACTTTGGCTTCACCTCTCTGCTCCTCTTCAGTAACACTGGGGCGTCCTCTGATTCGAAAAGCTCACTAGCCGGCTGACCAGGAATATAGGAACAGGATGAGGCCATTCAGCCCCTCGAGCCTGTTCTGCCATTTACCCGCCTTTTCTCCGTATCTCTTAATACCCTTAATACACAACCAAAATCTATTGTTCTCAGTTTTGAAATTTTCAATCGACCCCCAGCCTCCACAGCTTTTTGGGGAGAGAGTTCCAGATTCCCACTCCCCTTTGTGTGAAGAAATGCTTCCCGACATCACCCCTGAACGGCCTGGCTCTAATTTTAAGGTTCTGCCCCCTTGTTCTGGATTCCCCCCACCAGAGGAAATAGTTTCTCTCCATCGACCCTATCAAATCCTTTAATCATCTTAAACCCCTCGATTAGATCACCCCTTAATCTTCCACACTCGAGGGAATACAAGCCGAGTCTGTGCAACCTGTCCTCGGAATTTAACCCTTTTAGCCCCGGTATCATTCTGGTGAATCTGCGCTGCACCCCCTCCAAGGCCAGTATATCCTTCCTGAGGTGCGGTGCCCAGAACTGAACATAGTCTCCAGACAGGGTCTGATCAGAGCTCTGTACAGCTGAAGGGGAGCAACATTCACACCAGACAAGTGCCAGGCAATGACCATCTCCAATAAGAGAGAGTCTAACCACCTCCCCTTGACATTCAACGGCATTACCATCGCCGAATCCCCCACCATCAACATCCTGGGGGTCACCATTGACCAGAAACTTAACTGGACCAGCCACATAAATACTGTGGCTACAAGAGCAGGTCAGAGGCTGGGTATTCTGCGGCGAGTGACTCACCTCCTGACTCCCCAAAGCCTTTCCACCATCTACAAGGCACAAGTCAGGAGTGTGATGGAATACTCCCCACTTGCCTGGATGCGTGCAGCTCCAACAACACTGGAGAAGCTCGACACCATCCAGGACAAAGCAGCCCGCTTGATTGGCACCCCATCCACCACCCTAAACATTCACTCCCTTCACCACCGGTGCACAGTGGCTGCAGTGTGTACCATCCACAGGATGCACTGCAGCAACTCGCCAAGGCTTCTTCAACAGCACCTCCCAAACCCGCGACCTCTACCATCTAGAAGGACACGGGCAGCAGGCACATGGGAACAACACCACCTGCACGTTCCCCTCCAAGTCACACACCATCCCGACTTGGAAATATATCGCCGTTCCTTCATCGTCGCTGGGTCAAAATCCTGAAACTCCCTTCCTAACAGCACTGTGGGAGAACCTTCACCACACGGACTGCAGCGGTTCAAGAAGGCGGCTCATCACCACCTTCTCAAGGGCAATTAGGGATGGGCAATAAATGCCGGCCTCGCCAGCGACGCCCACATCCCGAGAATGAATAAACATAAAGGGGAACAGCAGGAGAGGCCAGAGCTCAGTGCCGGTGGACCCAGGAAGGAATCGCACAGTGTGGGACAATCCTAACATGGACATGAGGAGATTCCTTAACTCAGCACACCAACGGGGGATCAGGGTGCTCTGAAGCACTTTGGGACGTCCTGAGGTTGTGATAGACGCGATAGAAATGCAAGTTCTTTCTGCTATTTCGTTCTCTGTGGGTCTTTGGGACTCCCCTGGTCTTTGGGACTCCCCTGGTCTTTGGGAATCCCCTGGTCTTTGGGACATTGGTGGGTCTTTGGGCCTCTGGCAGGTCTTTGGGACACTGGAGGGTCTTTGGAACACTGGAGGGTCTTTGGGACACTGGAGGGTCTTTGGGACTCCCCTGGTCTTTGGGACTCCCCCTGGTCTTTGGGACTCCCCTGGTCTTTGGGACACCCCCGGTCTTTGGGACTCCCCTGGTCTATGGGACACCCCCTGGTCTTTGGGACTCCCCTGGTCTTTGGGACTCCCCCTGGTCTTTGGGACACTGGCTGGTCTTTGGGACTCCCCTGGTCTTTGGGACTCCCCCTGGTCTTTGGGACTCCCCCGGTCTTTGGGACTCCCCCTGGTCTTTGGGACTCCCCTGGTCTTTGGGACTCCCCCTGGTCTTTGGGACTCCCCCTGGTCTTTGGGACTCTCCTGATCTTTGGGACTCCCCCTGGTCTTTGGGACTCCCCCTGGTCTTTGGGACTCCCCTGGTCTTTGGGACTCCCCCTGGTCTTTGGGACTCCCCCTGGTCTTTGGGACTCCCCCTGGTCTTTGGGACTCCCCTGGTCTTTTGGACTCTCCTGGTCTTTGGGACTCCCCCTGGTCTTTGGGACTCCCCCTGGTCTTTGGGACTCCCCCGGTCCTGGTCTTTGGGACTCCCCCTGGTCTTTGGGACTCCCCTGGTCTTTGGGACTCCCCTGGTCTTTGGGACTCCCCTGGTCTTTGGGACTCCCCTGGTCTTTGGGACTCTCCTGGTCTTTGGGACTCCCCCTGGTCTTTGGGACACCCCTGGTCTTTGGGACTCCCCCTGGTCTTTGGGACTCTCCTGGTCTTTGGGACTCTCCTGGTCTTTGGACTCTCCTGGTCTTTGGGACACCCCCTGGTCTTTGGGACTCTCCTGGTCTTTGGGACTCTCCTGGTCTTTGGGACTCCCCCGGTCTTTGGGACTCCCCCTGGTCTTTGGGACTCTCCTGGTCTTTGGGACTCTCCTGGTCTTTGGGACTCCCCCTGGTCTTTGGGACTCCCCCCGGTCTTTGGGACTCCCCCTGGTCTTTGGGACTCCCCCCGGTCTTTGGGACTCTCCTGGTCTTTGGGACTCTCCTGGTCTTTGGGACTCTCCTGGTCTTTGGGACTCTCCTGGTCTTTGGGACTCTCCTGGTCTTTGGGACACCTCCTGGTCTTTGGGACACCCCCTGGTCTTTGGGACTCCCCTGGTCTTTCGGACTCCCCTGGTCTTTGGGACACCCCTGGTCTTTGGGCCTCTGCTCCCTGCCTCTCTGAACTTTCCTCTCCTTCCTCCGAAGCTCCAGATTCTCCTCTGGGGAATTCCTTTTTCCTTTGTCAGCTCACCAGTCCCAGGCTGTGAGCACATCCAAGTCATGTAATTCAAACAGTCTTAAGTACAAGTCTGACATGCAACAGAGGAATCTACAAAGAGTTCTCGGAAATGATTTTTACTCTCCCTCCGAGTACTTAGGTTTCTGGCAGTAAATTTAAATAAATCTCGCTGCTGAATCAAAATTGAACAGACTCAGCTGGAATCGGGAATTACTTTGTCTGTCAGGGATCAAGTGATGAATCCCTCCACAATCTAATTGTTGATGGCGAGGTGCAGGAGGGCTTGGCTGACTCCGGATCGCAGACTTGAGACCACAAGCGGAAAATTAAACGTGGGAATTCCCCCCGCTGACCCAGGAGGTGAATGCCCTGCCCGGTTTGGTACTGAGGCTCACACGCAGCAGGAAAGGCCCTGGTACACTCACTCTACACTGTCCCATTAGACAGAGAGAGAGAGAGAGAGGGAGACAGAGAGAGAGAGGGAGAGAGAGAGAGACAGAGACAGAGAGAGACAGAGAGAGAGAGGGAGAGAGAGACAGAGAGAGACAGAGAGAGAGAGGGAGAGAGACAGAGAGAGAGAGGGAGAGAGACAGAGAGAGGGAGAGAGAGAGAGACAGAGACAGAGAGAGACAGAGAGAGAGAGGGAGAGAGAAAGAGACAGAGAGAGAGAGGGAGAGAGAAAGAGACAGAGAGAGAGAGAGAGAGAGACAGAGAGAGAGAGAGATGGACAGAGAGAAAGAGGGAGAGAGACAGAGAGAGGGAGAGAGAGAGAGACAGAGAGAGGGAGAGAGAAAGAGTGACAGAGAGAGACAGAGAGAGCGAGACCGACAGAGAGAGTGAGGGAGACACAGAGAGAGAGAGAGATGAACAGAGAAAGATGGACAGAGAAAGAGAGAGAGATGACGAGATGGATAGAGATGAACAGAGAGAGAGAGACAGAGAGACAGAAAAAGAGAGATGGCCAGAGAGAGAGACAGAGAGAGAGAGAGAGAGATGGACAGAGAGAGAGAGACAGAGAGAGAGAGAGAGAGATGGACAGAGAGAAAGAGACAGAGAGAGAGAGAGATGGACAGAGAGAAAAAGATGGCCAGAGAGAGAGAGAGAGAGAGATGGACATAGAGACAGAGAGAGAGAGAGAGAGATGGACAGAGAGAGAGAGATGGACAGAGAGATAGAGATGGACAGAGAGAGAGAGATGGACAGAGAGACAGAGAAAGAGAGATGGTCAGAGAGAGAGAGATGGCCAGAGAGAGAGAGATGGCCAGAGAGAGAGAGATGGCCAGAGAGAGAGACAGACAGACAGTCAGAGAGCTATCACGTGAGTCGTCACTGAGTCAAGTTGAAGGGACACCACGTGTTTTGAGAGAGAGATAATGAGCATTCGATGGGATCTGTCACTGCCTGGCATGCAATGAATATTTAATGTCTTATTTTAAAAGGCTGTTAATGAATTCTGGTCACAAGGAGAAGGCAGTTACTGAGCAGAATTACCCAGCAATTAAAGCCCTCTATCCCCGCTCTCCTGAATTTCTAATTCTGCTGATTGTCGGAGGTTTTGATTAGCCCATACTGGGCTCTGTGTCAAGGCAGATTCCCGTATCTTACCACACATTGGAGACGGGTGAGAGACAGTGAGAGACAGAGGAGACAGTGGGAGACAAAGGGAGACATTGAGAGACAGTGGGAGCCATTGAGAGACAGTGGGAGCCATTGAGAGACAGAGGGAGACAGTGGGAGACAGTGGGATACAGAGGGAGACATTGAGAGACAGAGGGAGACAGTGGGAGACAGAGGGAGATATTGAGAGACAGTGAGAGACAGAGGGAGACATTGAGAGACAGAGAGAGACATTGAGAGACAGAGGGAGATATTGGGAGACAGTGGGAGACAGAGGGAGACAGTGAGAGACAGTGAGAGACAGAGGGAGATATTGAGAGACAGTGAGAGACAGAGGGAGACATTGAGAGACAGAGAGAGACATTGAGAGACAGAGGGAGACATTGAGAGACAGAGGGCGACATTGAGAGACAGAGGGAGATATTGGGAGACAGTGGGAGACAGAGGGAGACAGTGAGAGACAGTGAGAGACAGAGGGAGATATTGAGAGACAGTGAGAGACAGAGGGAGACATTGAGAGACAGAGAGAGACATTGAGAGACAGAGGGAGACATTGAGAGACAGAGGGAGACAGTGGGAGACAGAGGGCGACATTGAGAGACAGAGGGAGACATTGAGAGACAGAGGGAGACAGTGGGAGACAGAGGGCGACATTGAGCGACTGTTGGAAACAGAGAGAGACATTGAGAGACAGAGGGAGACAATGGGAGACAGAGGAAGACAGAGATAGAGAGAAAAGAGAGGGAGACAGTGGGAGGAGAAGAGAGAGAAAAAGGGAGGAGGAATCAGAGAGATGAGTGTGGAGAGAGTTACCAGAGGTACAGAGGATCCCGTGTGTAAGCAGCTGACATTGACTTAGCTCACACCTCCATCAGTGGTTCAAAGTTAGTGACTGGAGCAGTAAACAGGGAGACAGATGAGATCGGAGCTCTAAAAGTGTGCGGCTCGTCCATTAACACCTGGGGAGAGGTGCACTCACACACTCAGCACAGTCTGTATCACTGGGCGTAGGGTTAGAGACTCTCCCTCTACACTGACCCATCACACTCACACACACAGCACGGTCTGTATCACTGGGTGTAGGGTTAGAGACTCTCCCTCTACACTGACCCATCACACACACACACACAGCACGGTCTGTATCACTGGGTGTAGGGTTAGAGACTCTCCCTGTACACTGACCCATCACACACTCACTCACACAGCACGGTCTGTATCACTGGGTGTAGGGTTAGAGACTCTCCCTCTACACTGACCCATCACACACACACACACAGCACGGTCTGTATCACTGGGTGTAGGGTTAGAGACTCTCCCTCTACACTGACCCATCACACACACACACACAGCACGGTCTGTATCACTGGGTGTAGGGTTAGAGACTCTCCCTGTACACTGACCCATCACACACTCACTCACACAGCACGGTCTGTATCACTGGGTGTAGGGTTAGAGACTCTCCCTGTACACTGACCCATCACACACTCACTCACACAGCACGGTCTGTATCACTGGGTGTAGGGTTAGAGACTCTCCCTCTACACTGACCCATCACACTCACTCACACACAGCACGGTCTGTATCACTGGGCGTAGGGTTAGAGACTCTCCCTCTACACTGACCCATCACTCACTCACACAGCACAGTCTGTATCACTGGGTGTAGGGTTAGAGACTCTCCCTCTACACTGACCCATCACACACTCACTCACACAGCACAGTCTGTATCACTGGGTGTAGGGTTAGAGACTCTCCCTCTACACTGACCCATCACACACTCACTCACACAGCACGGTCTGTATCACTGGGTGTAGGGTTAGAGACTCTCCCTCTACACTGACCCATCACACACTCACACACTGCACGGTCTGTATCACTGGGCGTAGGGTTAGAGACTCTCCCTCTACACTGACCCATCACACACACACTCACTCACACAGCACGGTCTGTATCACTGGGTGTAGGGTTAGAGACTCTCCCTCTACACTGACCCATCACACACTCACACAGCACGGTCTGTATCACTGGGTGTAGGGTTAGAGACTCTCCCTCTACACTGACCCATCACACACTCACACACACACAGCACGGTCTGTATCACTGGGCGTAGGGTTAGAGACTCTCCCTCTACACTGACCCATCACACTCACACACACACAGCACGGTCTGTATCACTGGGTGTAGGGTTAGAGACTCTCCCTCTACACTGACCCATCACACACACACACACACAGCACGGTCTGTATCACTGGGTGTAGGGTTAAAGTCTCTCCCTCTACACTGACCCATCACACACACACACACACAGCACGGTCTGTATCACTGGGTGTAGGGTTAGAGACTCTCCCTCTACACTGACCCATCACACACTCACACACTGCACGGTCTGTATCACTGGGCGTAGGGTTAGAGACTCTCCCTCTACACTGACCCATCACACACTCACACACAGCACGGTCTGTATCACTGGGTGTAGGGTTAGAGACTCTCCCTCTACACTGACCCATCACACACTCACACAGCACGGTCTGTATCACTGGGTGTAGGGTTAGAGACTCTCCCTCTACACTGACCCATCACACACTCACACACAGCACGGTCTGTATCACTGGGTGTAGGGTTAGAGACTCTCCCTCTACACTGACCCATCACACACTCACTCACAGCACGGTCTGTATCACTGGGTGTAGGGTTAGAGACTCTCCCTCTACACTGACCCATCACACACACACACACAGCACGGTCTGTATCACTGGGCGTAGGGTTAGAGACTCTCCCTCTACACTGACCCATCACACTCACACACAGCACGGTCTGTATCACTGGGTGTAGGGTTAGAGACTCTCCCTCTACACTGACCCATCACTCACTCACACAGCACGGTCTGTATCACTGGGTGTAGGGTTAGAGACTCTCCCTCTACACTGACCCATCACACACTCACACACACACAGCACGGTCTGTATCACTGGGCGTAGGGTTAGAGACTCTCCCTCTACACTGACCCATCACACTCACACACACACAGCACGGTCTGTATCACTGGGCGTAGGGTTAGAGACTCTCCCTCTACACTGACCCATCACACACTCACACACAGCACGGTCTGTATCACTGGGCGTAGGGTTAGAGACTCTCCCTCTACACTGACCCATCACACACTCACACTCACTCACAGCACGGTCTGTATCACTGGGTGTAGGGTTAGAGACTCTCCCTCTACACTGACCCATCACACACACACACACAGCACGGTCTGTATCACTGGGTGTAGGGTTAGAGACTCTCCCTGTACACTGACCCATCACACACTCACTCACACAGCACGGTCTGTATCACTGGGTGTAGGGTTAGAGACTCTCCCTCTACACTGACCCATCACACACACACACACAGCACAGTCTGTATCACTGGGTGTAGGGTTAGAGACTCTCCCTCTACACTGACCCATCACACACACACACACAGCACGGTCTGTATCACTGGGTGTAGGGTTAGAGACTCTCCCTGTACACTGACCCATCACACACTCACTCACACAGCACGGTCTGTATCACTGGGTGTAGGGTTAGAGACTCTCCCTGTACACTGACCCATCACACACTCACTCACACAGCACGGTCTGTATCACTGGGTGTAGGGTTAGAGACTCTCCCTCTACACTGACCCATCACACTCACTCACACACAGCACGGTCTGTATCACTGGGCGTAGGGTTAGAGACTCTCCCTCTACACTGACCCATCACTCACTCACACAGCACAGTCTGTATCACTGGGTGTAGGGTTAGAGACTCTCCCTCTACACTGACCCATCACACACTCACTCACACAGCACAGTCTGTATCACTGGGTGTAGGGTTAGAGACTCTCCCTCTACACTGACCCATCACACACTCACTCACACAGCACGGTCTGTATCACTGGGTGTAGGGTTAGAGACTCTCCCTCTACACTGACCCATCACACACTCACACACTGCACGGTCTGTATCACTGGGCGTAGGGTTAGAGACTCTCCCTCTACACTGACCCATCACACACACACTCACTCACACAGCACGGTCTGTATCACTGGGTGTAGGGTTAGAGACTCTCCCTCTACACTGACCCATCACACACTCACACAGCACGGTCTGTATCACTGGGTGTAGGGTTAGAGACTCTCCCTCTACACTGACCCATCACACACTCACACACACACAGCACGGTCTGTATCACTGGGCGTAGGGTTAGAGACTCTCCCTCTACACTGACCCATCACACTCACACACACACAGCACGGTCTGTATCACTGGGTGTAGGGTTAGAGACTCTCCCTCTACACTGACCCATCACACACACACACACACAGCACGGTCTGTATCACTGGGTGTAGGGTTAAAGTCTCTCCCTCTACACTGACCCATCACACACACACACACACAGCACGGTCTGTATCACTGGGTGTAGGGTTAGAGACTCTCCCTCTACACTGACCCATCACACACTCACACACAGCACGGTCTGTATCACTGGGCGTAGGGTTAGAGACTCTCCCTCTACACTGACCCATCACACACTCACACAGCACGGTCTGTATCACTGGGTGTAGGGTTAGAGACTCTCCCTCTACACTGACCCATCACACACTCACACACAGCACGGTCTGTATCACTGGGTGTAGGGTTAGAGACTCTCCCTCTACACTGACCCATCACACACTCACTCACAGCACGGTCTGTATCACTGGGTGTAGGGTTAGAGACTCTCCCTCTACACTGACCCATCACACACACACACACAGCACGGTCTGTATCACTGGGCGTAGGGTTAGAGACTCTCCCTCTACACTGACCCATCACACTCACACACAGCACGGTCTGTATCACTGGGTGTAGGGTTAGAGACTCTCCCTCTACACTGACCCATCACTCACTCACACAGCACGGTCTGTATCACTGGGTGTAGGGTTAGAGACTCTCCCTCTACACTGACCCATCACACACTCACACACACACAGCACGGTCTGTATCACTGGGCGTAGGGTTAGAGACTCTCCCTCTACACTGACCCATCACACTCACACACACACAGCACGGTCTGTATCACTGGGCGTAGGGTTAGAGACTCTCCCTCTACACTGACCCATCACACACTCACACACAGCACGGTCTGTATCACTGGGCGTAGGGTTAGAGACTCTCCCTCTACACTGACCCATCACACACTCACACTCACTCACAGCACGGTCTGTATCACTGGGTGTAGGGTTAGAGACTCTCCCTCTACACTGACCCATCACTCACTCACACACAGCACGGTCTGTATCACTGGGTGTAGGGTTAGAGACTCTCCCTCTACACTGACCCATCACACACTCACTCACACAGCACGGTCTGTATCACTGGGTGTAGGGTTAGAGACTCTCCCTCTACACTGACCCATCACTCACTCACTCACAGCATGGTCTGTATCACTGGGTGTAGGGTTAGAGACTCTCCCTCTACACTGACCCATCACACACACACTCACACAGCACGGTCTGTATCACTGGGTGTAGGGTTAGAGACTCTCCCTCTACACTGACCCATCACACACTCACACAGCACGGTCTGTATCACTGGGCGTAGGGTTAGAGACTCTCCCTCTACACTGACCCATCACACACTCACACACAGCACGGTCTGTATCACTGGGCGTAGGGTTAGAGACTCTCCCTCTACACTGACCCATCACACTCACACACACACAGCACGGTCTGTATCACTGGGCGTAGGGTTAGAGACTCTCCCTCTACACTGACCCATCACACACTCACACAGCACGGTCTGTATCACTGGGTGTAGGGTTAGAGACTCTCCCTGTACACTGACCCATCACACTCACTCACACAGCACGGTCTGTATCACTGGGTGTAGGGTTAGAGACTCTCCCTCTACACTGACCCATCACACTCACTCACAGCACGGTCTGTATCACTGGGCGTAGGGTTAGAGACTCTCCCTGTACACTGACCCATCACACTCACTCACACAGCACGGTCTGTATCACTGGGTGTAGGGTTAGAGACTCTCCCTCTACACTGACCCATCACACACTCACACACTGCACGGTCTGTATCACTGGGTGTAGGGTTAGAGACTCTCCCTCTACACTGACCCATCACACACTCACTCACACAGCACGGTCTGTATCACTGGGCGTAGGGTTAGAGACTCTCCCTCTACACTGACCCATCACACACTCACTCACACAGCACGGTCTGTATCACTGGGCGTAGGGTTAGAGACTCTCCCTCTACACTGACCCATCACACACTCACACAGCACGGTCTGTATCACTGGGTGTAGGGTTAGAGACTCTCCCTCTACACTGACCCATCACACACACAGCACGGTCTGTATCACTGGGTGTAGGGTTAGAGACTCTCCCTCTACACTGACCCATCACACACTCACACACTGCACGGTCTGTATCACTGGGCGTAGGGTTAGAGACTCTCCCTCTACACTGACCCATCACACACTCACTCACACAGCACGGTCTGTATCACTGAGTGTAGGGTTAGAGACTCTCCCTCTACACTGACCCATCACACACACACACACACAGCACGGTCTGTATCACTGGGTGTAGGGTTAGAGACTCTCCCTCTACACTGACCCATCACACTCACACTCACTCACAGCACGGTCTGTATCACTGGGTGTAGGGTTAGAGACTCTCCCTCTACACTGACCCATCACACACTCACTCACACAGCACGGTCTGTATCACTGGGTGTAGGGTTAGAGACTCTCCCTCTACACTGACCCATCACACACACACACACAGCACGGTCTGTATCACTGGGCGTAGGGTTAGAGACTCTCCCTCTACACTGACCCATCACACACACACACACACACACAGCACGGTCTGTATCACTGGGTGTAGGGTTAGAGACTCTCCCTCTACACTGACCCATCACACACTCACACAGCACGGTCTGTATCACTGGGTGTAGGGTTAGAGACTCTCCCTCTACACTGACCCATCACACACACACTCACACAGCACGGTCTGTATCACTGGGCGTAGGGTTAGAGACTCTCCCTCTACACTGACCCATCACACACTCACACAGCACGGTCTGTATCACTGGGCGTAGGGTTAGAGACTCTCCCTCTACACTGACCCATCACACACACTCACACAGCACGGTCTGTATCACTGGGTGTAGGGTTAGAGACTCTCCCTGTACACTGACCCATCACACACTCACACAGCACGGTCTGTATCACTGGGTGTAGGGTTAGAGACTCTCCCTCTACACTGACCCATCACACACACACACACACACACACACACATACAAAGAGTTAACTTGTTTTCAAATCCCGCCACACCCTCGCTCCCCCCTCCCTATCTCTGTAACCTCCTCCAGCCCCTACGACCCTCCCTGATCTCTGCGCTCCTCCAATTCCGGCCTCTTGTCCATCCCCCGATTTCCATCGCTCCACCATTGGCGGCCGTGCCTTCAGCTGCCTCGGCCCTAAGCTCTGGAATTCCCTCCCTAAACCTCTCCGCCTCTCTCTCCTCCTTTAAGACGCTCCTTAAAACCTCCCTCTTTGACCAAGCTTTTGGCCACCTGTCCTAATATCTCCTCATGGGGCTCGGAGTGATTTACGCTCCTGTGAAGAGCCTCGGGACGTTTTCCTGTGTTAGAGGCGCTGGAGAAATGCAGGTTGTTTTATTTTAATCTCAGATCTGCCCATATTCCCGACTCTGAGTTTCCTCTGAAATGTGAAGTGTGGAATAAAACGTGGACCTTTCTGAGGACCGGGGCTCGACCTTGATGTGGTGCAGAAACCCGTCTCCAGATACCCGACTAACAAAGGGCATCGAGTTACCAGCACCCCCGGGGAACCCACTAGAGCAGAGCCCCATCGAAGGCCCAGACACGGAGCCCCATCGAAGGCCCAGACACGGAGCCCCATCGAAGGCCCAGACACGGAGCCCCATCGAAGGCCCAGACACGGAGCCCCATCGAAGGCCCAGACACGGAGCCCCGTCGAAGGCCCAGACACGGAGCCCCGTCGAAGGCCCAGACACGGAGCCCCGTCGAAGGCCCAGACACGGAGCCCCGTCGAAGGCCCAGACACGGAGCCCCATCGAAGGCCCAGACACGGAGCCCCATCGAAGGCCCAGACACGGAGCCCCATCGAAGGCCCAGCCACGGAGCCCCATCGAAGGCCCAGACACGGAGCACTATCGAAGGCCCAGACACGGAGCCCCATCGAAGGCCCAGACACGGAGCCCCATCGAAGGCCCAGACACGGAGCCCTATCGAAGGCCCAGACACGGAGCCCCATCGAAGGCCCAGACACGGAGCCCCATCGAAGGCCCAGACACGGAGCACTATCGAAGGCCCAGACACGGAGCCCCATCGAAGGCCCAGACACGGAGCCCCATCGAAGGCCCAGACCGAGAGCCCCATCGAAGGCCCAGACACGGAGCCCTATCGAAGGCCCAGACACGGAGCCCTATCGAAGGCCCAGACACGGAGCCCTATCGAAGGCCCAGACACGGAGCCCTATCGAAGGCCCAGAGCGGAGCACTAGTGAAGGCCCAGACACGGAGCCCTATCGAAGGCCCAGAGCGGAGCACTAGTGAAGGCCCAGACACGGAGCACTAGTGAAAGCCCAGACACGGAGCCCTATCGAAGGCCCAGACACGGAGCCCTATCGAAGGCCCAGAGCGGAGCACGAGTGAAGGCCCAGAGTAGAGCTCGAGCGAAGGCCCAGAGTGGAACTCTAGCGAAGGCCCAGGGTTGGAGCTCCAGCGAAGGTCCAGAGCGCAGTGCTAGCGAAGGCCCAGGGCGGAGCTCGAGTCAAGGCCCAGGGCGGAGCTCCAGTGAAGGCCCAGGGCGGAGCTCTAGTGAAGGCCCAGTGCGGAGCTCTAGTCAAGGCCCAGGGCAGAGCTCTAGTGAAGGCCCAGGGCGGAGCTCTAGTGAAGGCCGAGGGTGGAGTGCAAGTGAAGGTCCAGAGTAGAGTGCCAGCGAAGGCCCAGGGCAGAGCTCGAGTGAAGGCCCAGGGCAGAGCTCTAGTGAAGGCCCAGGGCGGAGCTCGAGTGAAGGCCCAGGGCGGAGCTCCAGTGAAGGCCCAGGGTGGAGCTCTATCGAATGCCCAGCCGCCCAGACATGGAGCAAAGCGCTGGGCAGAGCAAGTGGGGCAGGAGAATTCAGAGAGAGTCGAGCTTTCTGAGATTGTCAAGGAAGATAAATGTGCCTATTACAGCTCCCAGACTCACAACAGGAGGATCAGTGAGATGGTCCCCAGCGGGGAAAACTCTAACCCACACTTTCATGATTGGAAAGATTAATCGCAGCCTTCCAGAGACAGCCCAGGCCCCACACACCAGTCTGAAACCCACGTGTACTGACAGAATGATCGCATCGACAGACACCATCCTCATCCAATCACTCAGTTTATCAAGGGCAGGTACAGGGTCAGATACAGAGTAAAGCTCCCTCTACACTGTCCCATCAAACACTCCCAGGGCAGGTACAGGGTTAGATACAGAGTAAAGCTCCCTCTACACTGTCCCATCAAACACTCCCAGGGCAGGTACAGGGTTAGATACAGAGTAAAGCTCCTTCTACACTGTCCCATCAAACACTCCCAGGGCAGGTACAGGGTTAGATACAGAGTAAAGCTCCCTCTACACTGTCCCATCAAACACTCCCAGGACAGGTACAGGGTTAGATACAGAGTAAAGCTCCTTCTACACTGTCCCGTCAAACACTCCCAGGACACGTACAGGGTTAGATACAGAGTAAAGCTCCTTCTACACTGTCCCATCAAACTCTCCCAGGGCAGGTACAGGGTTAGATACAGAGTAAAGCTCCCTCTACACTGTCCCATCAAACACTCCCAGGGCAGGTACAGGGTTAGATACAGAGTAAAGCTCCCTCTACACTGTCCCATCAAACACTCCCAGGGCAGGTACAGGGTTAGATACAGAGTAAAGCTCCCTCTACACTGTCCCATCAAACACTCCCAGGGCAGGTACAGGGTTAGATACAGAGTAAAGCTCCCTCTACACTGTCGCATCAAACACTCCCAGGGCAGGTACAGGGTTAGATACAGAGTAAAGCTCCCTCTACACTGTCCCATCAAACACTCCCAGGGCAGGTACAGGGTTAGATACAGAGTAAAGCTCCCTCTACACTGTCCCATCAAACACTCCCAGGGCAGGTACAGGGTTAGATACAGAGTAAAGCTCCTTCTACACTGTCCCATCAAACACTCCCAGGGCAGGTACAGGGTTAGATACAGAGTAAAGCTCCCTCTACACTGTCCCATCAAACACTCCCAGGACAGGTACAGGGTTAGATACAGAGTAAAGCTCCCTCTACACTGTCCCATCAAACACTCCCAGGACAGGTACAGGGTTAGATACAGAGTAAAGCTCCTTCTACACTGTCCCATCAAACTCTCCCAGGGCAGGTACAGGGTTAGATACAGAGTAAAGCTCCCTCTACACTGTCCCATCAAACACTCCCAGGGCAGGTACAGGGTCAGATACAGAGTAAAGCTCCCTCTACACTGTCCCATCAAACACTCCCAGGGCAGGTACAGGGTTAGATACAGAGTAAAGCTCCCTCTACACTGTCCCATCAAACACTCCCAGGGCAGGTACAGGGTTAGATACAGAGTAAAGCTCCCTCTGCACTGTCCCATCAAACACTCCCAGGGCAGGTACAGGGTTAGATACAGAGTAAAGCTCCCTCTACACTGTCCCATCAAACACTCCTGGGGCAGGTACAGGGTTAGATACAGAGTAAAGCTCCCTCTACACTGTCCCAACAGATGCCCAAAAAACGAATCGGATTCGTTGATGATTTTTCACACTTGGCACAGTAGCATCTCTGTACCAGCAGGTGGCAGTTTGGTGACTGATATTTATTATATATTTCCAATGAACGAGATTCTGTCCCTGCACCGTGGGGCCTCGGCCCTTCCCCCGGGGTCCTGCACCGTGAGGCCTCGGCCCTTCCCCCTGGGTCCCTGCACCGTGGGGACTCGGCCCTTCCCCCGGGGTCCTGCACAGTGAGGCCTCGGCCCTTCCCCTGGTGTCCCTGGACCGTGGGGCCTCGGCCCTTCCCCCGGTGTCCCTGGACCGTGGGGCCTCGGCCCTTCCCCCGGTGTCCTGCACCGTGGGGCCTTGGCCCTTCCTCCGGTGTCCTGCACTGTGGGGCCTCGGCCCTTCCCCCTGGTGTCCCTGCACCGTGGGGCCTCGGCCCTTCCCCTGGTGTCCTGCACCGTGGGGCCTCGGCCCTTCCCCTGGTGTCCCTGCACCGTGGGGCCTCGGCCCTTCCCCCGGGGTCCTGCACCGTGGGGCCTCGGCCCTTCACCTGGTGCCCTGCGCCGTGGGGCCTCGGCCCTTCCCCCGGGGTCCTGCACCTTGGGGCCTCGGCCCTTCCCCCAGGGTCCTGCACCGTGGGGCCTCGGCCC
Source organism: Heptranchias perlo (assembly GCF_035084215.1). NCBI lineage: Eukaryota > Metazoa > Chordata > Chondrichthyes > Hexanchiformes > Hexanchidae > Heptranchias > Heptranchias perlo. The sequence goes on along the minus strand of NW_027139776.1, from coordinate 76,100 downwards.
TTCCCCTGGTGTCCTGCACCGTGGGGCCTCGGCCCTTCCCCTGGTGTCCCTGCACCGTGGGGACTCGGCCCTTCCCCTGGTGTCCTGCACCGTGGGGCCTCGGCCCTTCCCCTGGTGTCCTGCACCGTGAGGCCTCGGCCCTTCCCCTGGTGTCCTGCACCGTGAGGCCTCGGCCCTTCCCCTGGTGTCCTGCACCGTGGGGCCTCGGCCCTTCCCCCGGGGTCCTGCACCGTGGAGACTCGGCCCTTCCCCCGGGGTCCTGCACCGTGGGGCCTCGGCCCTTCCCCTGGGGTCCTGCACCGTGGGGCCTCGGCCCTTCCCCTGGTGTCCCTGCACCGTGGGGACTCGGCCCTTCCCCTGGTGTCCTGCACCGTGGGGCCTCGGCCCTTCCCCCGGGGTCCTGCACAGTGGGGCCTCGGCCCTTCCCCTGGGGTCCTGCACCGTGGGGCCTCGGCCCTTCCCCTGGTGTCCTGCACCGTGGGGCCTCGGCCCTTTCCCCGGGGTCCTGCACCGTGGGGCCTCGGCCCTTTCCCTGTGTTCAGGAATAAATGAATTTGACTCTGCTCTGTGATTATCGATGACTGATGATCAGTAATAGAGAGAGGGGCTGTGTGGCTCGGCACAGCCCACGTCATCCAACCTGAGGGACTCCGTTTTTCTCTCTGAATGTTTTCATTCCCTCCCCCACACGCTTAAAATAAAACCCAGTAATAAATACGGTTCAGAAAGAGGCCCCCTTGATTCACCCACCCCGATGACTGGGCCACACAGACTAGGAAGGTCCCAGGCTCCATCGCTGGCCTGTGTCAGGTTAGCAGATCCCAGCCAGGGCCGAGATAGGGGCACTACTGTTGTTCTGTGATGCTCACCACAGTCGAATATCCCACCGACACTGGGATGTGGTAGCGGAGGTCAGCTGGTGACCCATGCGGAGCTCAGCACCTCGAGGCGAACAACTGGTGAGATACACACACACACACAGACACACACACACAAACACAGACACACAGACACAAACACACAGACACAAACACACACACACACACAGACAGACACACACAGACAGACATACACACACACAGACAGACATACACACACACACACAGACACACACACACAGACACAAACACACACACACACACAGACAGACACACACAGACAGACATACACACACACACACAGACACACACACAGACAGACACACACACACACAGACACACACACACAAACACAGACACACAGACACAAACACACACACACACAGACAGACACACACAGACAGACATACACACACACACACAGACACACACACACAGACACAAACACACACACACACACACACAGACAGACACACAGAGACAGACATACACACACACACACAGACAGACAGACACACACACACACACACACAGACAGGCACAGACACACACACAGACAGACACAAACATACAGACAGACACACACACACAGACAGACACACACACACACACACACACACACACACAAATCCAGGCCTCCATCATCCCATCTCTACCCCAACCCGGAGATTAAGAGCCCACTGAATCCCTCGAATGGGCCGGATTAATGATTGAGGATGGGGCTGACTGTAGATGTGACTCTAACCTCCTTTGTCGAGGGGGGGTGGGAACTGCCGATGTTTGGTCAGGGTGGGCTGACTGTGAAGAGGTTTCTCAGTCCCATGTGGTGCTTGGCTTCCTCGCTCAATACTCCTGTTACCTGGATGGTGTGAGGCTTACACTTACACTAACTCACACTCACTGTACTTACCTACACAAACACACAATCATGAGCACACTTCAACACACTCACACTCCTGTACAGAAGTGTGCACACGCTGACACAAACTCACA
>NW_027139776.1:51729-69229 GCF_035084215.1 Heptranchias perlo | reverse complement strand
CCTCATCCAGTGTGAGGGTCAGTAGGATATTCAACTATGGGAGCATCAGAGCCGAACCCAAAACTGTCCTCACCCTGTGTTCATACGAGCGATCAGGACCAGGTACTCTGGTCAATTTTCCCCTCCTTAAGCCAGGGTTAGAACCAATTATAGCCCCTACTGCTAGATCAATGCAGACTGGCACAGATCAGATAACTCAGCATAGAACTCCCACTGTACACAATCCCAATGGACCAAACCCCATCCCATCCCATTCACTCACATTGTACACAATCCCAATGGATCAAACCCCTTCCCATTCACTCCCATTGTACACAATCCCAATGGACCAAACCCCTTCCCATTCACCCCCACTGTACACAATCCCAATGGCTCAAACCCCTTCCCATTCACTCCTATTGTACACAATCCCAATGGCTCAAACCCCTTCCCATTCACTCCCATTGTACACAATCCCAATGGACCAAACACCTTCCCATTCACTCCTATTGTACACAATCCCAATGGCTCAAACCCCTTCCCATTCACTCCCATTGTACACATTCCCAATGGACCAACCCCCTTCCCATTCACTCCCATTGTACACAATCCCAATGGACCAAACCCCTTCCCATTCACTCCCATTGTACACAATCCCAATGGACCAAATCCCTTCCCATTCACTCCCACTGTACACAATCCCAATGGACCAAACCCCTTCCCATTCACTCCCATTGTACACAATCCCAATGGACCAAACCCCTTCCCATTCACTCCCATTGTACACAATCCCAATGGACCAAACCCCTTCCCATTCACTCCCATTGTACACAATCCCAATGGACCAAACCCCTTTCCATTCGCTCCCATTGTACACAATCCCAATGGACCAAACCCCTTCCCATTCACTCCCACTGTACACAATCCCAATGGACCAAACCCCTTCCCATTCACTCCCACTGTACACAATCCCAATGGACCAAACCCCTTCCCATTCACTCCCATTGTACACAATCCCAATGGAACAAACCCCTTCCCATTCACTCCCATTGTACACAATCCCAATGGACCAAACCCCTTCCCATTCACTCCCATTGTACACAATCCCAATGGACCAAACCCCATCCCATTCACTCCCATTGTACACAATCCCAATGGACCAAACCCCTTCCCATTCACTCCCATTGTACACAATCCCAATGGACCAAACCCCTTCCCATTCACTCCCATTGTACACAATCCCAATGGACCAAACCCCTTCCCATTCGCTCCCATTGTACACAATCCCAATGGACCAAATCATTGTTTTGTAGCCAATTCTTGTCCATCCTCTCCAGACTCGTGTTGGGTAACTGGTCAAGGGGTAACTGGTGCATTCTGGTACCTCACCCACTGGGCCCATTGTAAACTGTCAGCTCGAGCAGGGGTGATATTCAACCAGGGGTTGGAAGGAAACATCATAACTGAGCCCGATCCTGCCCTCACCGGATATCCCACCGGTGGGTCAGTGGGCAGTGATCAGGAGCAGGAACCCTGGGTCAGTGGGCAGTGACCAGGAGCAGGAACCCTGGGTCAGTGGGCAGTGATCAGGAGCAGGAACCCTGGGTCAGTGGGCAGTGATCAGGAGCAGGAACCCTGGGTCAGTGGACAGTGATCAGGAGCAGGAACCCTGGGTCAGTGGGCAGTGATCAGGAGCAGGAACCCTGGGTCAGTGGACAGTGATCAGGAGCAGGAACCCTGGGTCAGTGGGCAGTGACCAGGAGCAGGAACCCTGGGTCAGTGGACAGTGATCAGGAGCAGGAACCCTGGGTCAGTGGGCAGTGACCGGGAGCAGGAACCCTGGGTCAGTGGACAGTGATCAGGAGCAGGAACCGTGGGTCAGTGGACAGTGATCAGGAGCAGGAACCCTGGCTGATTTCCCCTCTCTCTCTCTCTAACCCAGGGGTCATTGGGCAGTGATCAGGAGCAGGAACCCTGGCTGATTTCCCCCTCTCTCTCTAACCCAGGGGTCACTGGATAGTGATCGGGAGCAGGAACCCTGGCTGATTTCCCCCCCTCTCTAACCCAGGGGTCACTGGATAGTGATCGGGAGCAGGAACCCTGGCTGATTTCCCCTCTCTCTCTAACCCGGGGGTCACTGGACAGTGATCAGGAGCAGGAACCCTGGCTGATTTCCCCTCTCTCTAACCCAGGGATCACTGGACAGTGATCGGGAGCAGGAACCCTGGCTGATTTCCCCTCTCTCTCTAACCCAGGGGTCACTGGACAGTGATCAGGAGCAGGAACCCTGACTGATTCCCCCCTCTCTCTAACCCAGGGGTCATTGGACAGTGATCGGGAGCAGGAACCCTGGCTGATTTCCCCCTCTCTCGAACCCAGGGGTCACTGGACAGTGATCAGGAGCAGGAACCCTGGCTGATTTCCCCCTCTCTCTAACCCAGGGGTCACTGGACAGTGATCAGGAGCAGGAACCCTGGCTGATTTCCCCTCTCTCTGACCCAGGGGTCACTGGACAGTGTCCAGGAGCAGGAACCCTGGCTGATTTCCCCTCTCTCTAACCCAGGGGTCACTGGACAGTGTCCAGGAGCAGGAACCCTGGCTGATTTCCTCTCTCTCTAACCCAGGGGTCACTGGACAGTGATCAGGAGCAGGAACCCTGGCTGATTTCCCCTCTCTCTAACCCAGGGGTCACTGGACAGTGATCAGGAGCAGGAACCCTGGCTGATTTCCCCTCTCTCTAACCCAGGGGTCACTGGACAGTGATCAGGAGCAGGAACCCTGGCTGATTTCCCCTCTCTCTAACCCAGGGGTCACTGGACAGTGTCCAGGAGCAGGAACCCTGGCTGATTTGCCCTCCCCTCCCTGACCCCAGTTGATAAACATAGTTTGTTGGAACCGAGAACCTTCTGACCTTGCACTATTGAGTGGGTCCAGTCACTGAATCCTGACCCATCTCCAGCCAACATCCTTCCTGTGTGTCTCAGTAAGGATTCAGGCAGCAGCTGAATGCTGCCACTGTCTATCCCATGCCTCACGTCCCCTGCGATGTTACTCTCTCAGAGCAATCAATAACTCTCGTTCAACACTGAGGCAAAGTTAGGTACCAAGAGAAACACCACAGTGGAGGGCAGTGACTGATAAACAGGCATCGTGATACACCCAGGAATCCACTGTGAGATATCTGGGTCATATCAGTGTACAGATATCTCCCTGAGAGAGGGGACTGAGAGACAACAGTCAGTGTACAGATATCTCCCTGAGAGAGGGGACTGAGAGACACCAGTCAGTGTACAGATATCTCCCTGAGAGAGGGGACTGAGAGACACCAGTCAGTGTACAGATATCTCCCTGAGAAAGGGGACTGAGAGACACCAGTCAGTGTACAGATATCTCCCTGAGAGAGGGGACTGAGAGACACCAGTCAGTGTACAGATATCTCCCTGAGGGAGGGGACTGAGAGACACCAGTCAGTGTACAGATATCTCCCTGAGAGAGGGGACTGAGAGACACCAGTCAGTGTACAGATATCTCCCTGAGAGAGGGGACTGAGAGACACCAGTCAGTGCACAGATATCTCCCTGAGAGAGAGGGGACTGAGAGACACCAGTCAGTGTACAGATATCTCCCTGAGAGAGGGGACTGAGATACCAGTCAGTGTACAGATATCTCCCTGAGAGAGAGGGGACTGAGAGACACCAGTCAGTGTACAGATATCTCCCTGAGAGAGGGGACTGAGAGACACCAGTCAGTGTACAGATATCTCCCTGAGAGAGAGGGACTGAGAGACATCAGTCAGTGTACAGATATCTCCCTGAGAGAGAGGGACTGAGAGACACCAGTCAGTGTACAGATATCTCCCTGAGAGAGAGGGGACTGAGAGACACCAATCAGTGTACAGATATCTCCCTGAGAGAGAGGGGACTGAGAGACACCAGTCAGTGTACAGATATCTCACTGAGAGAGGGGACTGAGATACCAGTCAGTGCACAGATATCTCCCTGAGAGAGAGGGGACTGAGAGACACCAGTCAGTGTACTAATATCTCCCTGAGAGAGAGGGACTGAGAGACACCAGTCAGTGTACAGATATCTCCCTGAGGGAGAGAGACTGAGAGACACCAGTCAGTGTACAGATATCTCCCTGAGAGAGAGGGACTGATAGACGCCAGTCAGTGAACAGATATCTCCCTGAGAGAGAGGGGACTGAGAGACACCAGTCAGTGCACAGATATCTCCCTGAGAGAGAGGGGACTGAGACACCAGTCAGTGTACAGATATCTCCCTGAAAGAGAGGGACTGAGAGACACCAGTCAGTGTACAGATATCTCCCTGAGGGAGAGGGGACTGAGAGACCCCAGTCAGTGTACAGATATCTCCCTGAGAGAGAGACTGAGAGACACCAGTCAGTGTACAGATATCTCCCTGAGAGAGAGACTGAGAGACACCAGTCAGTGTACAGATATCTCCCTGAGAGAGAGGGGACTGGGAGACACCAGTCAGTGTACAGATATCTCCCTGAGAGAGGGGACTGAGATCCCAGTCAGTGTACAGATATCTCCCTGAGAGAGAGGGGACTGAGAGACACCAGTCAGTGTACAGATATCTCCCTGAGAGAGGGGACTGAGAGACACCAGTCAGTGTACAGATATCTCCCTGAGAGAGAGGGACTGAGAGACACCAGTCAGTGTACAGATATCTCCCTGAGAGAGAGGGACTGAGAGACACCAGTCAGTGTACAGATATCTCCCTGAGAGAGAGGGGACTGAGAGACACCAATCAGTGTACAGATATCTCCCTGAGAGAGAGGGGACTGAGAGACACCAGTCAGTGTGCAGATATCTCCCTGAGAGAGGGGACTGAGATACCAGTCAGTGTACAGATATCTCCCTGAGAGAGAGGGACTGAGAGACACCAGTCAGTGTACAGATATCTCCCTGAGAGAGAGGGGACTGAGAGACACCAATCAGTGTACAGATATCTCCCTGAGAGAGAGGGGACTGAGAGACACCAGTCAGTGTGCAGATATCTCCCTGAGAGAGGGGACTGAGATACCAGTCAGTGTACAGATATCTCCCTGAGAGAGATGGGACTGAGAGACACCAGTCAGTGTACAGATATCTCCCTGAGAGAGAGGGACTGAGAGACACCAGTCAGTGCACAGATATCTCCCTGAGGGAGAGAGACTGAGAGACACCAGTCAGTGTACAGATATCTCCCTGAAAGAGAGGGACTGAGAGATGCCAGTCAGTGTACAGATATCTCCCTGAAAGAGAGGGACTGAGAGACACCAGTCAGTGTACAGATATCTCTTTGAGAGAGAGGGACTGAGAGACACCAGTCAGTGTACAGATATCTCCCCGTGAGGGAGAGTGGACTGAGAGACACCAGTCAGTGTACAGATATCTCCCTGAGGGAGAGGGGGACTGAGAGACACCAGTCAGTGTGCAGATATCTCCCTGAGAGAGAGGGACTGAGAGACACCAGTCAGTGTACAGATATCTCCCTGAGAGAGAGGGGACTGAGAGACACCAGTCAGTGCACAGATATCTCCCTGAGAGAGAGGGACTGAGAGACACTAGTCAGTGTACAGATATCTCCCTGAGAGAGAGGGACTGATAGACACCAGTCAGTGTACAGATATCTCCCTGAGAGAGAGGGGACTGAGAGACACCAGGCAGTGTACAGATATCTCCCTGAGAGAGAGGGGACTGAGAGACACCAGTCAGTGTACAGATATCTCCCTGAGAGAGGGGACTGAGAGACACCAGTCAGTGTACAGATATCACCCTGAGAGAGAGGGGACTGAGAGACACCAGTCAGTGTACAGATATCTCCCCGTGAGGGAGAGTGGACTGGGAGACAACAGTCAGTGTACAGATATCTCCCTGAGAGAGAGGGACTGAGAGACACCAGTCAGTGTACAGATATCTCCCTGAGAGAGAGAGTGGACTGGGAGACAACAGTCAGTGTGCAGATATCTCCCGGAGAGAGAGGGACTGAGAGACACCAGTCAGTGTACAGATATCTCCCTGAGAGAGAGGGGACTGAGAGACACCAGTCAGTGTGCAGATATCTCCCTGAGAGAGAGGGACTGAGAGACACCAGTCAGTGTACAGATATCTCCCTGAGAGAGAGGGGACTGAGAGACACCAGTCAGTGCACAGATATCTCCCTGAGAGAGAGGGACTGAGAGACACTAGTCAGTGTACAGATATCTCCCTGAGAGAGAGGGACTGATAGACACCAGTCAGTGTACAGATATCTCCCTGAGAGAGAGGGGACTGAGAGACACCAGGCAGTGTACAGATATCTCCCTGAGAGAGAGGGGACTGAGAGACACCAGTCAGTGTACAGATATCTCCCTGAGAGAGAGGGGACTGAGAGACACCAGTCAGTGTACAGATATCACCCTGAGAGAGAGGGGACTGAGAGACACCAGTCAGTGTACAGATATCTCCCTGAGAGAGAGACTGAGAGACACCAGTCAGTGTACAGATATCTCCCTGAGAGAGAGACTGAGAGACACCAGTCAGTGTACAGATATCTCCCTGAAAGAGAGGGACTGAGAGACACGAGTCAGTGCACAGATATCTCCCTGAGAGAGGGGACTGAGATACCAGTCAGTGTACAGATATCTCCCTGAGAGAGCGGGGACTGAGAGACACCAGTCAGTGTACAGATATCTCCCTGAAAGAGAGGGACTGAGAGACGCCAGTCAGTGAACAGATATCTACCTGAGAGAGAGGGGACTGAGAGACACCAGTCAGTGTACAGGTATCTCCCTGAGAGAGAGGGACTGAGAGACACCAGTCAGTGTACAGATATCTCCCTGAGAGAGAGGGGATTGAGAGACACCAGTCAGTGTACAGATATCTCCCTGAGAGAGCGGGGAGTGAGAGACACCAGTCAGTGTACAGATATCTCCCTGAGAGAGAGGGACTGAGATACCAGTCAGTGTACAGATATCTCCCTGAGAGAGAGGGACTGAGAGACACCAGTCAGTGTACAGATATCTCCCTGAGAGAGAGGGGACTGAGAGACACCAGTCAGTGTACAGATATCTCCCTGAGAGAGAGGGGACTGAGAGACACCAGTCAGTGTACAGATATCTCCCTGAGAGAGAGACTGAGAGACACCAGTCAGTGTACAGATATCTCCCTGAGAGAGAGACTGAGAGACACCAGTCAGTGTACAGATATCTCCCTGAAAGAGAGGGACTGAGAGACACGAGTCAGTGCACAGATATCTCCCTGAGAGAGGGGACTGAGATACCAGTCAGTGTACAGATATCTCCCTGAGAGAGCGGGGACTGAGAGACACCAGTCAGTGTACAGATATCTCCCTGAAAGAGAGGGACTGAGAGACGCCAGTCAGTGAACAGATATCTCCCTGAGAGAGAGGGGACTGAGAGACACCAGTCAGTGTACAGGTATCTCCCTGAGAGAGAGGGACTGAGAGACACCAGTCAGTGTACAGATATCTCCCTGAGAGAGAGGGGATTGAGAGACACCAGTCAGTGTACAGATATCTCCCTGAGAGAGCGGGGAGTGAGAGACACCAGTCAGTGTACAGATATCTCCCTGAGAGAGAGGGACTGAGATACCAGTCAGTGTACAGATATCTCCCTGAGAGAGCGGGGAGTGAGAGACACCAGTCAGTGCACAGAATTCTCCCTGAGAGAGATGGGACTGGGAGACACCAGTCAGTGCACAGATATCTCCCTGAGAGAGAGGGACTGAGAGACACCAGTCAGTGTACAGATATCTCCCTGAGAGAGAGGGACTGAGAGACACCAGTCAGTGTACAGATATCTCCCTGAGAGAGAGGGACTGAGAGACACCAGTCAGTGTACAGATATCTCCCTGAGAGAGAGGGGACTGAGAGACACCAGTCAGTGTACAGATATCACCCTGAGAGAGAGGGGACTGAGAGACACCAGTCAGTGTGCAGATATCTCCCTGAGAGAGAGGGACTGAGAGTCACCCGTCAGTGTACAGGTATCTCCCTGAGAGAGAGGGACTGAGAGTCACCAGTCAGTGTACAGATATCTCCCTGAGAGAGAGATTGAGAGACACCAGTCAGTGTACAGATATCTCCCTGAGAGAGAGACTGAGAGACACCAGTCAGTGTACAGATATCTCCCTGAGAGAGAGGGACTGAGAGACACCAGTCAGTGTACAGATATCTCCCTGAAAGAGAGACTGAGAGACACCAGTCAGTGTACAGATATCTCCCTGAGGGAGAGGGGACTGAGAGACCCCAGTCAGTGCACAGATATCTCCCTGAGGGAGAGGGGACTGAGAGACACCAGTCAGTGTACAGATATCTCCCTGAGAGGGACTGAGAGACACTAGTCAGTGTACAGATATCTCCCTGAGAGAGAGGCACTGATAGACACCAGTCAGTGTACAGATATCTCCCTGAGAGAGAGGGGACTGAGAGACACCAGGCAGTGTACAGATATCTGCCTGAGAGAGAGACTGAGAGACACCAGTCAGTGTACAGATATCTCCCTGAGAGAGAGGGACTGAGAGACACCAGTCAGTGAACAGATATCTCCCTGAGAGAGGGGACTGAGATACCAGTCAGTGTACAGATATCTCCCTGAGAGAGAGGGGACTGAGAGACACCAGTCAGTGTACAGATATCTCCCTGAGAGAGCGGGGACTGAGAGACACCAGTCAGTGTACAGATATCTCCCTGAAAGAGAGGGACTGAGAGACGCCAGTCAGTGAACAGATATCTCCCTGAGAGAGAGGGGACTGAGAGACACCAGTCAGTGTACAGATATCTCCCTGAAAGAGAGGGACTGAGAGACGCCAGTCAGTGAACAGATATCTCCCTGAGAGAGAGGGGACTGAGAGACACCAGTCAGTGTACAGGTATCTCCCTGAGAGAGAGGGACTGAGAGACACCAGTCAGTGTACAGATATCTCCCTGAGAGAGAGGGGACTGAGAGACACCAGGCAGTGTACAGATATCTCCCTGAGAGAGCGGGGAGTGAGAGACACCAGTCAGTGTACAGATATCTGCCTGAGAGAGAGGGGACTGAGAGACACCAGTCAGTGTACAGATATCTCCCTGAGAGAGGGGACTGAGATACCAGTAAGTGTACAGATATCTCCCTGAGAGAGAGGGGACTGAGAGACACCAGTCAGTGTACAGATATCTCCCTGAGAGAGGGGACTGAGAGACACCAGTCAGTGTACAGATATCTCCCTGAGAGAGAGGGACTGAGAGACACCAGTCAGTGTACAGATATCTCCCTGAGAGGGACTGAGAGACACTAGTCAGTGTACAGATATCTCCCTGAGAGAGAGGGACTGGGAGACACCAGTCAGTGCACAGATATCTCCCTGAGAGAGAGGGACTGAGAGACACCAGTCAGTGTACAGATATCTCCCTGAGAGAGAGGGGACTGAGAGACACCAGTCAGTGTACAGATATCACCCTGAGAGAGAGGGGACTGAGAGACACCAGTCAGTGTGCAGATATCTCCCTGAGAGAGAGGGACTGAGAGTCACCCGTCAGTGTACAGGTATCTCCCTGAGAGAGAGGGACTGAGAGTCACCAGTCAGTGTACAGATATCTCCCTGAGAGAGAGATTGAGAGACACCAGTCAGTGTACAGATATCTCCCTGAGAGAGAGACTGAGAGACACCAGTCAGTGTACAGATATCTCCCTGAGAGAGAGGGACTGAGAGACACCAGTCAGTGTACAGATATCTCCCTGAGAGAGAGACTGAGAGACACCAGTCAGTGTACAGATATCTCCCTGAGGGAGAGGGGACTGAGAGACCCCAGTCAGTGTACAGATATCTCCCTGAGGGAGAGGGGACTGAGAGACAACAGTCAGTGTACAGATATCTCCCTGAGAGGGACTGAGAGACACTAGTCAGTGTACAGATATCTCCCTGAGAGAGAGGGACTGATAGACACCAGTCAGTGTGCAGATATCTCCCTGAGAGAGAGGGGACTGAGAGACACCAGGCAGTGTACAGATATCTCCCTGAGAGAGAGACTGAGAGACACCAGTCAGTGTACAGATATCTCCCTGAGAGAGAGGGACTGAGAGACACCAGTCAGTGAACAGATATCTCCCTGAGAGAGGGGACTGAGATACCAGTCAGTGTACAGATATCTCCCTGAGAGAGAGGGGACTGAGAGACACCAATCAGTGTACAGATATCTCCCTGAGGGAGAGGGGACTGAGAGACCCCAGTCAGTGTACAGATATCTCCCTGAGAGAGAGACTGAGAGACACCAGTCAGTGTACAGATATCTCCCTGAGAGAGAGACTGAGAGACACCAGTCAGTGTACAGATATCTCCCTGAGAGATGGGACTGAGATCCCAGTCAGTGTACAGATATCTCCCTGAGAGAGCGGGGACTGAGAGACACCAGTCAGTGTACAGATATCTCCCTGAAAGAGAGGGACTGAGAGACGCCAGTCAGTGAACAGATATCTCCCTGAGAGAGAGGGGACTGAGAGACACCAGTCAGTGTACAGGTATCTCCCTGAGAGAGAGGGACTGAGAGTCACCAGTCAGTGTACAGATATCTCCCTGAGAGAGAGGGGACTGAGAGACACCAGTCAGTGTACAGATATCTCCCTGAGAGAGCGGGGAGTGAGAGACACCAGTCAGTGTACAGATATCTCCCTGAGAGAGAGGGGACTGAGAGACACTAGTCAGTGTACAGATATCTCCCTGAGAGAGAGGGACTGAGAGACACCAGTCAGTGTACAGATATCTGCCTGAGAGAGAGGGGACTGAGAGACACCAGTCAGTGTACAGATATCTCCCTGAGAGAGGGGACTGAGATACCAGTAAGTGTACAGATATCTCCCTGAGAGAGAGGGGACTGACAGACACCAGTCAGTGTACAGATATCTCCCTGAGAGAGGGGACTGAGAGACACCAGTCAGTGTACAGATATCTCCCTGAGAGAGAGGGACTGAGAGACACCAGTCAGTGTACAGATATCTCCCTGAGAGGGACTGAGAGACACTAGTCAGTGTACAGATATCTCCCTGAGAGAGAGGGACTGATAGACACCAGTCAGTGTACAGATATCTCCCTGAGAGAGAGGGGACTGAGAGACACCAGGCAGTGTACAGATATCTCCCTGAGAGAGAGGGGACTGAGAGACACCAGTCAGTGTACAGATATCTCCCTGAGAGAGAGGGGACTGAGAGTCACCAGTCAGTGTACAGATATCTGCCTGAGAGAGAGACTGAGAGACACCAGTCAGTGTACAGATATCTCCCTGAGAGAGAGACTGAGAGACACCAGTCAGTGTACAGATATCTCCATGAAAGAGAGGGACTGAGAGACACGAGTCAGTGTACAGATATCTCCCTGAGAGAGAGAGTGAGAGACACCAGTCAGTGTACAGATATCTCCCTGAGAGAGGGGACTGAGATACCAGTCAGTGTACAGATATCTCCCTGAGAGAGATGGGACTGAGAGACACCAGTCAGTGTACAGATATCTCCCTGAGAGAGAGACTGAGAGACACCAGTCAGTGTACAGATATCTCCCTGAGAGAGAGGGACTGAGAGACACCAGTCAGTGAACAGAAATCTCCCTGAGAGAGGGGACTGAGATACCAGTCAGTGTACAGATATCTCCCTGAGAGAGAGGGGACTGAGAGACACCAATCAGTGTACAGATATCTCCCTGAGGGAGAGGGGACTGAGAGACCCCAGTCAGTGTACAGATATCTCCCTGAGAGAGAGACTGAGAGACACCAGTCAGTGTACAGATATCTCCCTGAGAGAGAGACTGAGAGACACCAGTCAGTGTACAGATATCTCCCTGAGAGATGGGACTGAGATCCCAGTCAGTGTACAGATATCTCCCTGAGAGAGCGGGGACTGAGAGACACCAGTCAGTGTACAGATATCTCCCTGAAAGAGAGGGACTGAGAGACGCCAGTCAGTGAACAGATATCTCCCTGAGAGAGAGGGGACTGAGAGACACCAGTCAGTGTACAGGTATCTCCCTGAGAGAGAGGGACTGAGAGTCACCAGTCAGTGTACAGATATCTCCCTGAGAGAGAGGGGACTGAGAGACACCAGTCAGTGTACAGATATCTCCCTGAGAGAGCGGGGAGTGAGAGACACCAGTCAGTGTACAGATATCTCCCTGAGAGAGAGGGGACTGAGAGACACCAGTCAGTGTACAGATATCTCCCTGAGAGAGAGGGACTGAGAGACACCAGTCAGTGTACAGATATCTGCCTGAGAGAGAGGGGACTGAGAGACACCAGTCAGTGTACAGATATCTCCCTGAGAGAGGGGACTGAGATACCAGTAAGTGTACAGATATCTCCCTGAGAGAGAGGGGACTGACAGACACCAGTCAGTGTACAGATATCTCCCTGAGAGAGGGGACTGAGAGACACCAGTCAGTGTACAGATATCTCCCTGAGAGAGAGGGACTGAGAGACACCAGTCAGTGTACAGATATCTCCCTGAGAGGGACTGAGAGACACTAGTCAGTGTACAGATATCTCCCTGAGAGAGAGGGACTGATAGACACCAGTCAGTGTACAGATATCTCCCTGAGAGAGAGGGGACTGAGAGACACCAGGCAGTGTACAGATATCTCCCTGAGAGAGAGGGGACTGAGAGACACCAGTCAGTGTACAGATATCTCCCTGAGAGAGAGGGGACTGAGAGTCACCAGTCAGTGTACAGATATCTGCCTGAGAGAGAGACTGAGAGACACCAGTCAGTGTACAGATATCTCCCTGAGAGAGAGACTGAGAGACACCAGTCAGTGTACAGATATCTCCCTGAAAGAGAGGGACTGAGAGACACGAGTCAGTGTACAGATATCTCCCTGAGAGAGAGACTGAGAGACACCAGTCAGTGTACAGATATCTCCCTGAGAAAGAGGGACTGAGAGATACCAGTCAGTGTACAGATATCTCCCTGAGAGAGAGGGGACTGAGAGACACCAGTCAGTGTACAGATATCTCCCTAAAAGAGAGGGACTGAGAGACGCCAGTCAGTGAACAGATATCTCCCTGAGAGAGAGGGGACTGAGAGACACCAGTCAGTGTACAGATATCTCCCTGAGAGAGAGGGGACTGAGACACCAGTCAGTGTACAGATATCTCCCTGAAAGAGAGGGACTGAGAGACACCAGTCAGTGTACAGATATCTCTTTGAGAGAGAGGGACTGAGAGACACCAGTCAGTGTACAGATATCTCCCCGTGAGGGAGAGGGGACTGGGAGACACCAGTCAGTGTACAGATATCTCCCTGAGAGAGAGGGGGACTGAGAGACCCCAGTCTGTGTTCAGATATCTCCCTGAGAGAGAGGGGACTGAGAGACACCAGTCAGTGTGCAGATATCTCCCTGAGGGAGAGGGGACTGAGAGACACCAGTCAGTGTACAGATATCTGCCTGAGAGAGAGGGGACTGAGAGACACCAGTCAGTGTACAGATATCTCTCTGAGAGAGGGGACTGAGATACCAGTAAGTGTACAGATATCTCCCTGAGAGAGAGGGGACTGAGATCCCAGTCAGTGTACAGATATCTCCCTGAGAGAGCGGGGACTGAGAGACACCAGTCAGTGTACAGATATCTCCCTGAAAGAGAGGGACTGAGAGACACCAGTCAGTGTACAGATATCTCCCTGAGAGATGGGACTGAGATCCCAGTCAGTGTACAGATATCTCCCTGAGAGAGCGGGGACTGAGAGACACCAGTCAGTGTACAGATATCTCCCTGAAAGAGAGGGACTGAGAGACGCCAGTCAGTGAACAGATATCTCCCTGAGAGAGAGGGGACTGAGAGACACCAGTCAGTGTACAGGTATCTCCCTGAGAGAGAGGGACTGAGAGTCACCAGTCAGTGTACAGATATCTCCCTGAGAGAGAGGGGACTGAGAGACACCAGTCAGTGTACAGATATCTCCCTGAGAGAGCGGGGAGTGAGAGACACCAGTCAGTGTACAGATATCTCCCTGAGAGAGAGGGGACTGAGAGACACCAGTCAGTGTACAGATATCTCCCTGAGAGAGAGGGACTGAGAGACACCAGTCAGTGTACAGATATCTGCCTGAGAGAGAGGGGACTGAGAGACACCAGTCAGTGTACAGATATCTCCCTGAGAGAGGGGACTGAGATACCAGTAAGTGTACAGATATCTCCCTGAGAGAGAGGGGACTGACAGACACCAGTCAGTGTACAGATATCTCCCTGAGAGAGGGGACTGAGAGACACCAGTCAGTGTACAGATATCTCCCTGAGAGAGAGGGGACTGAGAGTCACCAGTCAGTGTACAGATATCTGCCTGAGAGAGAGACTGAGAGACACCAGTCAGTGTACAGATATCTCCCTGAGAGAGAGACTGAGAGACACCAGTCAGTGTACAGATATCTCCCTGAAAGAGAGGGACTGAGAGACACGAGTCAGTGTACAGATATCTCCCTGAGAGAGAGACTGAGAGACACCAGTCAGTGTACAGATATCTCCCTGAGAGAGAGGGACTGAGAGACACCAGTCAGTGAACAGATATCTCCCTGAGAGAGGGGACTGAGATACCAGTCAGTGTACAGATATCTCCCTGAGAGAGAGGGGACTGAGAGACACCAGTCAGTGTACAGATCTCCCTAAAAGAGAGGGACTGAGAGACGCCTGTCAGTGAACAGATATCTCCCTGAGAGAGAGGGGACTGAGAGACACCAGTCAGTGTACAGATATCTCCCTGAGAGAGAGGGGACTGAGACACCAGTCAGTGTACAGATATCTCCCTGAAAGAGAGGGACTGAGAGACACCAGTCAGTGTACAGATATCTCTTTGAGAGAGAGGGACTGAGAGACACCAGTCAGTGTACAGATATCTCCCCGTGAGGGAGAGGGGACTGGGAGACACCAGTCAGTGTACAGATATCTCCCTGAGAGAGAGGGGGACTGAGAGACCCCAGTCTGTGTACAGATATCTCCCTGAGAGAGAGGGGACTGAGAGACACCAGTCAGTGTGCAGATATCTCCCTGAGGGAGAGGGGACTGAGAGACACCAGTCAGTGTACAGATATCTCCCTGAGAGAGAGGGACTGAGAGACACCAGTCAGTGTACAGATATCTCCCTGAGAGAGAGACTGAGAGACACCAGTCAGTGTACAGATATCTCCCTGAGGGAGAGGGGACTGAGAGACCCCAGTCAGTGTACAGATATCTCCCTGAGAGAGAGGGACTGAGAGACACGAGTCAGTGTACAGATATCTCCCTGAGAGAGGGGACTGAGATACCAGTCAGTGTACAGATATCTCCCTGAGAGAGAGGGGACTGAGAGACACCAGTCAGTGTACAGATATCTCCCTGAGGGAGAGGGGACTGAGAGACCCCAGTCAGTGTACAGATATCTCCCTGAGAGAGAGACTGAGAGACACCAGTCAGTGTACAGATATCTCCCTGAGAGAGAGACTGAGAGACACCAGTCAGTGTACAGATATCTCCCTGAGAGAGGGGACTGAGATACCAGTCAGTGTACAGATATCTCCGTGAGAGAGCGGGGACTGAGAGACACCGGTCAGTTTACAGATATCTCCCTGAAAGAGAGGGACTGAGAGACGCCAGTCAGTGAACAGATATCTCCCTGAGAGAGAGGGGACTGAGAGACACCAGTCAGTGTACAGGTATCTCCCTGAGAGAGAGGGACTGAGAGACACCAGTCAGTGTACAGATATCTCCCTGAGGGAGAGGGGACTGAGAAACACCAATCAGTGTACAGATTTCTCCCTGAGAGAGAGGGGAGTGAGAGACACCAGTCAGTGTACAGATATCTCCCTGAGAGAGAGGGACTGAGAGACACGAGTCAGTGTACAGATATCTCCCTGAGAGAGAGGGGACTGAGAGACACCAGTCAGTGTACAGATATCTCCCTGAGAGAGGGGACTGAGATACCAGTCAGTGTACAGATATCTCCCTGAGAGAGAGGGGACTGAGAGACACCAGTCAGTGTACAGATATCTCCCTGAGAGAGGGGACTGAGAGATACCAGTCAGTGTACAGATATCTCCCTGAGAGAGAGGGACTGAGAGACACCAGTCAGTGTACAGATATCTCCCTGAGAGAGAGGGACTGAGATACCAGTCAGTGTACAGATATCTCCCTGAGAGAGAGGGACTGAGAGACACCAGTCAGTGTACAGAATTCTCCCTGAGAGAGATGGGACTGGGAGACACCAGTCAGTGTACAGATATCTCCCTGAGAGAGAGGGACTGAGAGACACCAGTCAGTGTACAGATATCTACCTGAGAGAGAGGGGACTGAGAGACACCAGTCAGTGTACAGATATCACCCTGAGAGAGAGGGGACTGAGAGACACCAGTCAGTGTACAGATATCTCCCTGAGAGAGAGGGACTGAGAGACACCAGTCAGTGTACAGATATCTCCCTGAGAGAGAGACTGAGAGACACCAGTCAGTGTACAGATATCTCCCTGAGAGAGAGACTGAGAGACACCAGTCAGTGTACAGATATCTCCCTGAGGGAGAGGGGACTGAGAGACCCCAGTCAGTGTACAGATATCTCCCTGAGGGAGAGGGGACTGAGAGACACCAGTCAGTGTACAGATATCTCCCTGAGAGAGAGGGGACTGAGAGACACCAGTCAGTGTACAGATATCTCCCTGAGAGAGGGGACTGAGATACCAGTCAGTGTACAGATATCTCCCTGAGAGAGAGGGGACTGAGAGACACCAGTCAGTGTACAGATATCTCCCTGAGAGAGGGGACTGAGAGATACCAGTCAGTGTACAGATATCTCCCTGAGAGAGAGGGACTGAGAGACACCAGTCAGTGTACAGATATCTCCCTGAGAGAGAGGGACTGAGATACCAGTCAGTGTACAGATATCTCCCTGAGAGAGAGGGACTGAGAGACACCAGTCAGTGTACAGAATTCTCCCTGAGAGAGATGGGACTGGGAGACACCAGTCAGTGTACAGATATCTCCCTGAGAGAGAGGGACTGAGAGACACCAGTCAGTGTACAGATATCTACCTGAGAGAGAGGGACTGAGAGACACCAGTCAGTGTACAGATATCACCCTGAGAGAGAGGGACTGAGAGACACCAGTCAGTGTACAGATATCTCCCTGAGAGAGAGGGACTGAGAGACACCAGTCAGTGTACAGATATCTCCCTGAGAGAGAGACTGAGAGACACCAGTCAGTGTACAGATATCTCCCTGAGAGAGAGACTGAGAGACACCAGTCAGTGTACAGATATCTCCCTGAGGGAGAGGGGACTGAGAGACCCCAGTCAGTGTACAGATATCTCCCTGAGGGAGAGGGGACTGAGAGACACCAGTCAGTGTACAGATATCTCCCTGAGAGAGAGGCGACTGAGAGACACCAGTCAGTGTACAGATATCTCCCTGAGAGAGAGACTGAGAGACACCAGTCAGTGTACAGATATCTCCTGAGAGAGAGGGGACTGAGAGACCCCAGTCAGTGTACAGATATCTCCCTGAGGGAGAGGGGACTGAGAGACACCAGTCAA
>NW_027139776.1:0-51529 GCF_035084215.1 Heptranchias perlo | reverse complement strand
CTCCCATTGTACACAATCCCAATGGACCAAAACCCCTTCCCATTCACTCCCATTGTACATAATCCAAATGGACCAAACCCCTTCCCATTCACTCCCATTTTACACAATCCCAATGGACCAAACCCCTTCCCATTCACTCTCATTGTACACAATCCCAATGGACCAAACCCCTTCCCATTCACTCCCATTGTACACAATCCCAATGGATCAAACCCCTTCCCATTCACTCCCATTGTACACAATCCCAATGGACCAAACCCTTCCCATTCACTCCCATTGTACACAATCCCAATGGGATTAGTACCCCAGGGAGAGTCAGTGTCTGTGGAACCTGCCCTGGGAGTGTTTGATGGGACAGTGTAGAGGGAGCTTTACTCTGTATCTAACCCTGTACCTGCCCTGGGAGTGTTTGATGGGACAGTGTAGAGGGAGCTTTACTCTGTATCTAACCCTCTACCTGCCCTGGGACTGTTTGACGGGACAGTGTAGAGGGAGCTTTACTCTGTATCTAACCCTGTACCTGCCCTGGGAGTGTTTGATGGGACAGTGTAGAGGGAGCTTTACTCTGTATCTAACCCTGTACCTGCCCTGGGAGTGTTTGATGGGACAGTGTAGAGGGAGCTTTACTCTGTATCTAACCCTGTACCTGCCCTGGGAGTGTTTGATGGGACAGTGTAGAGGGAGCTTTACTCTGTATCTAACCCTGTACCTGCCCTGGGAGTGTTTGATGGGACAGTGTAGAGGGAGCTTTACTCTGTATCTAACCCTGTACCTGCCCTGAGAGTGTTCAGATTCCTGATTTGACCGATTCCACCTCTCATTTGCACAAAATTCACGAAACAGATGAAATATTCAGGGCTGAATCTCCGCACTGCCGGAATTAATTTCCCATCAGAAATAATTGGATTAAGGTGAGTTGAAGAAATGAATCTAGTCGAAGCTGCTGGTTTCTCCCTAGCCAGCCCCTGGTTTCAGTCTGTGGTTATAGCTGTGTTTTCCCATCAGCAGGGCCGTTTCTGGGACACATTGATCAAATATGAAATGATCAGAACACCGAGTGCTTGAGTTGGCTCGGGATCTTGCACTCCCTGCCTGATTTCCCCTCCCCTCAACCCCTTGCGTTCAGAGACTGGAGCTCTTTGTCTCCCCACACCTGCCCTCCCCACACCCCCCCCATTACTGGTTTGAGGAATGGCTGTCTCTCCCTCAGTTCCCCAGACCCTGTGTTCGCCGTTTAATATTCCGTGTCTCTCCTGAATGTGCAGCACAAGTGGTCGCAGGGCTGGCAAACGTCAGCCAATGTTTTATGCTTTAAATTTAAACGCTATTAAATATTCAGCAGCGCTGCGTGTGTGTGGGCCGGGAGTGAGAAGCAGGCTTCAAATCGGCCCCATGAGCTTAGAACCAGGCCCGTGTGAGAGGCAACAACAGGCCTGGCACCAACTCACGGACTACAAACTCACACTGATACTCACACTCACACAGATACTCACACTCACACTGATACTCACACTCACACACTCACACTGATACTCACACACTCACACCGATACTCACACTCACACTGATACTCACACTCACACACTCACACCGATACTCACACTCACACAGATACTCACACTCACACACTCACACTGATACTCACACACTCACACCGATACTCACACTCACACTGATACTCACACTCACACACTCACACAGATACTCACACTCACACACTCACACTGATACTCACACTCACACTGATACTCACACTCACACACTCACACCGATACTCACACTCACACTGATACTCACACTCACACTGATACTCACACTCACACACTCACACTGATACTCACACTCACACCGATACTCACACTCACACTGATACTCACACTCACACTGATACTCACACTCACACACTCACACTGATACTCACACTCACACACTCACACAGATACTCACACTGATACTCAAACACTCACACCGATACTCACACACTCACACCGATACTCACACCGATACTCACACCGATACTCACACTGATACTCACACTCACACACTCACACTGATACTCACACTCACACTGATACTCACACTCACACACTCACACTGATACACTCACACTGATACTCACACTCACACACTCACACTGATACTCACACTCACACTGATACTCACACTCACACACTCACACTCACAGATACTCACAATCACACACTCACAGATACTCACAATCACACCCTCACACTGAGACACAGATACTCACAATCACACCCTCACAGATACTCACAATCACATGCTCACACTGAGACACAGATACTAACAATCACACCCTCACACTGAGACACAGATACTCACAATCACACCCTCACACCGAGACACAGATACTCACAATCACACGCTCACACTGAGACACAGATACTCACAATCACACCCTCACACTGAGACACAGATACTCACAATCACACCCTCACAGATACTCACAATCACACCCTCACAGATACTCTCAATCACACCCTCACAGATACTCACAATCACATGCTCACACTGAGACACAGATACTCACAATCACACGCTCACACTGAGACACAGATACTCACAATCACACCCTCACACTGAGACACAGATACTCACAATCACACCCTCACAGATACTCACAATCACACCCTCACAGATACTCACAATCACATGCTCACACTGAGACACAGATACTCACAATCACACCCTCACACTGAGACACAGATACTCACAATCACACCCTCACACTGAGACACAGATACTCACAATCACACCCTCACACTGAGACACAGATACTCACAATCACACCCTCACACCGAGACACAGATACTCACAATCACACCCTCACACTGAGACACAGATACTCACAATCACACGCTCACAATCATACACAGATACTCACAATCACACACTCAGAGACACAGATACTCACAATCACACACTCACAGATACTCACAATCACACCCTCACACTGAGACACAGATACTCACAATCACACCCTCACACTGAGACACAGATACTCACAATCACACCCTCACACTGAGACACAGATACTCACAATCACACACTCACACTGAGACACAGATACTCACAATCACACCCTCACACCGAGACACAGATACTCACAATCACACACTCACACTGAGACACAGATACTCACAATCACACCCTCACACTGAGACACAGATACTCACAATCACACCCTCACACTGAGACACAGATACTCACAATCACACCCTCACACCGAGACACAGATACTCACAATCACACCCTCACACTGAGACACAGATACTCACAATCACACCCTCACACCGAGACACAGATACTCACAATCACACCCTCACACTGAGACACAGATACTCACAATCACACCCTCACACTGAGACACAGATACTCACAATCACACACTCACACTGAGACACAGATACTCACAATCACACCCTCACACTGAGACACAGATACTCACAATCACACCCTCACAATCATACACAGATACTCACAATCACACACTCACAATCATACACAGATACTCACAATCACACACTCACAGAGACACAGATACTCACAATCACACACTCACAATCATACACAGATACTCACAATCACACACTCACAGAGACACAGATACTCACAATCACACCCTCACAGATACTCACAATCACACCCTCACAGATACTCACAATCACATGCTCACACTGAGACACAGATACTCACAATCACACCCTCACACTGAGACACAGATACTCACAATCACACCCTCACACTGAGACACAGATACTCACAATCACACCCTCACACTGAGACACAGATACTCACAATCACACCCTCACACCGAGACACAGATACTCACAATCACACCCTCACACTGAGACACAGATACTCACAATCACACACTCACACTGAGACACAGATACTCACAATCACATGCTCACACTGAGACACAGATACTCACAATCACACCCTCACACTGAGACACAGATACTCACAATCACACCCTCACAGTGAGACACAGATACTCACAATCACACCCTCACACCGAGACACAGATACTCACAATCACACCCTCACACTGAGACACAGATACTCACAATCACACGCTCACAATCATACACAGATACTCACAATCACACACTCAGAGACACAGATACTCACAATCACACACTCACAGATACTCACAATCACACCCTCACACTGAGACACAGATACTCACAATCACACCCTCACACTGAGACACAGATACTCACAATCACACCCTCACACCGAGACACAGATACTCACAATCACACACTCACACTGAGACACAGATACTCACAATCACACCCTCACACTGAGACACAGATACTCACAATCACACCCTCACACTGAGACATAGATACTCACAATCACACCCTCACACTGAGACACAGATACTCACAATCACACACTCATACTGAGACACAGATACTCACAATCACACCCTCACACTGAGACACAGGTACGCACAATCACACCCTCACACTGAGACACAGATACTCACAATCACACCCTCACAATCATACACAGATACTCACAATCACACACTCACAGACACAGATACTCACAATCACACACTCACAATCATACACAGATACTCACAATCACACACTCACAGAGACACAGATACTCACAATCACACCCTCACAGATACTCACAATCACACACTCACAGATACTCACAATCACACCCTCACACTGAGACACAGATACTCACAATCACACCCTCACACTGAGACACAGATACTCACAATCACACCCTCACAGATACTCACAATCACACCCTCACAGATACTCACAATCACACCCTCACAGATACTCACAATCACACCCTCACAGATACTCACAATCACACACTCACAGATACTCACAATCACACCCTCACACTGAGACACAGATACTAACAATCACACCCTCACACTGAGACACAGATACTCACAATCACACACTCACACTGAGACACAGATACTCACAATCACACCCTCACACTGAGACACAGATACTCACAATCACACGCTCACAATCATACACAGATACTCACAATCACACACTCAGAGACACAGATACTCACAATCACACACTCACAGATACTCACAATCACACCCTCACACTGAGACACAGATACTCACAATCACACACTCACACTGAGACACAGATACTCACAATCACACACTCACACTGAGACACATATACTCACAATCACACACTCACACTGAGACACAGATACTCACAATCACACACTCACACTGAGACACAGATACTCACAATCACACACTCACACTGAGACACAGATACTCACAATCACACCCTCACAATCATACACAGATACTCACAATCACACACTCACACTGAGACACAGATACTCACAATCACACCCTCACACTGAGACACAGATACTCACAATCACACCCTCACACTGAGACACAGATACTCACAATCACACCCTCACACTGAGACACAGATACTCACAATCACACCCTCACACTGAGACACAGATACTCACAATCACACCCTCACACTGAGACACAGATACTCACAATCACACCCTCACACTGAGACACAGATACGCACAATCACACCCTCACACTGAGACACAGATACTCACAATCACACCCTCACAATCATACACAGATACTCACAATCACACACTCACTGAGACACAGATACTCACAATCACACACTCACAATCATACACAGATACTCACAATCACACCCTCACACTGAGACACAGATACTCACAATCACACGTGGGACTTGGGACAGGGTGGGTATGTTTGTGTCTTGAGTCTAACAGATGTGGCGTCCCTTGATTGAATGAGGTTGGGATTGTGGGAGCAGCTGAACCTTGTCTCTGTCAGCCTGTGACACTGAATATTGGAAGGATTATGGAGCAAGCAGTCGGGGCACCGGGGAGACCTCAGGACATCAGCAGTGCCGCTGGGGGCAGCTATTTTTGGTGGTGACGGCTGTTTTTTCCCTTCGTCTTATCCTGGTTTCGATCTCAGCAGCTCCCAGGCTCTCCCCTGCAATTCTTTTCCCACCAATCCACCCCCTCCTCGACACAAGGCTCAGACTCTCACTGGGGTACGAGGTCCAGGGGCGCTCTCCGGTACCTCACCCCAAAGACCTGTTCTTCACGAGCGAGCAGAGGTCGTGAGTGCCAGGAGGACATTGGACCTCCCCCAATGTGACGCGGACTGCATCTTAACTGGTGTTAATCCAGCTCCATTGTGTGTGTGTCTCCCATGTGTGTGGCAGGGAGGAGCGAGCGTGTTAAACCTTACACTGGAGGACAGCGCTGTTGCTGGGGGTGAACTCAATGCTGCAGAACATTGAGGATTAACATCGAGCGTAACCCAGGGAGCAGGTTGTATACAAGGGGCCAGTGACTGAAGGTTATAAAGACAGTGAGGAGGGCCCTGGGACTGAAGGTTATAGAGACAGTGAGGGGGACCCTGGGACTGAAGGTTATAGAGACAGTGAGGGGGGGCCTGGGACTGAAGGTTATAGAGACAGTGAGGGGGACCCTGGGACTGAAGGTGAAAGAGACAGTGAGGGGGGGCCTGGGAATGAAGGTTATAGAGACAGTGAGGGGGACCCTGGGACTGAAGGTTATAGAGACAGTGAGGGGGGGCCTGGGACTGAAGGTTATAGAGACAGTGAGGAGGGGCCAGTGACTGAAGGTTATAAAGACAGTGAGGAGGGCCCTGGGACTGAAGGTTATAGAGACAGTGAGGGGGGGCCTGGGACTGAAGGTTATAGAGACAGTGAGGGGGGGCCTGGGACTGAAGGTTATAGAGACAGTGAGGGGGGGCCTGGGAATGAAGGTTATAGAGACAGTGAGGGGGACCCTGGGACTGAAGGTTATAGAGACAGTGAGGGGGGGCCTGGGACTGAAGGTTATAGAGACAGTGAGGAGGGGCCAGTGACTGAAGGTTATAAAGACAGTGAGGAGGGCCCTGGGACTGAAGGTTATAGAGACAGTGAGGGGGGGCCTGGGACTGAAGGTTATAGAGACAGTGAGGGGGGGCCTGGGACTGAAGGTTATAGAGACAGTGAGGAGGGGCCTGGGACTGAAGGTTATCGAGACAGTGAGGAGGGGCCCGGGACTGAAGGTTATAGAGACAGTGAGGAGGACCCTGGGACTGAAGGTTATAGAGACAGTGAGGGGGGGCCTGGGACTGAAGGTTATAGATACAGTGAGGGGGACCCTGGGACTGAAGGTTATAGAGACAGTGAGGAGGACCCTGGGACTGAAGGTTGTAGAGACAGTGAGGGGGACCCTGGGACTGAAGGTTATAGAGACAGTGAGGGGGACCCTGGGACTGAAGGTTATAGAGACAGTGAGGAGGGTCCTGGGACTGAAGGTTATAGAGACAGTGAGGAGGACCCTGGGACTGAAGGTTATAGAGACAGTGAGGGGGACCCTGGGACTGAAGGTTATAGATACAGTGAGGGGGACCCTGGGACTGAAGGTTATAGAGACAGTGAGGAGGGGCCTGGGACTGAAGGTTATAGAGACAGTGAGGAGGGGCCAGTGACTGAAGGTTAAAAAGACAGTGAGGAGGGCCCTGGGACTGAAGGTTATAGAGACAGTGAGGGGGACCCTGGGACTGAAGGTTATAGAGACAGTGAGGGGGACCCTGGGACTGAAGGTTATAGAGACAGTGAGGGGGACCCTGGGACTGAAGGTTATAGAGACAGTGAGGGGGACCCTGGGACTGAAGGTTATAGATACAGTGAGGGGGACCCTGGGACTGAAGGTTATAGAGACAGTGAGGAGGGGCCTGGGACTGAAGGTTATAGAGACAGTGAGGAGGGGCCCGGGACTGAAGGTTATAGAGACAGTGAGGGGGACCCTGGGACTGAAGGTTGTAGAGACAGTGAGGGGGACCCTGGGACTGAAGGTTATAGAGACAGTGAGGGGGACCCTGGGACTGAAGGTTATGGAGACAGTGAGGGGGACCCTGGGACTGAAGGTTATAGAGACAGTGAGGGGGACCCTGGGACTGAAGGTTGTAGAGACAGTGAGGGGGACCCTGGGACTGAAGGTTATAGAGACAGTGAGGGGGACCCTGGGACTGAAGGTTGTAGAGACAGTGAGGGGGACCCTGGGACTGAAGGTTATAGAGACAGTGAGGGGGACCCTGGGACTGAAGGTTATAGAGACAGTGAGGGGGACCCTGGGACTGAAGGTTATAGAGACAGTGAGGGGGACCCTGGGACTGAAGGTTGTAGAGACAGTGAGGGGGACCCTGGGACTGAAGGTTATAGAGACAGTGAGGAGGACCCTGGGACTGAAGGTTATAGAGACAGTGAGGGGGACCCTGGGACTGAAGGTTATAGAGACAGTGAGGAGGGGGACCCTGGGACTGAAGGTTATAGAGACAGTGAGGGGGACCCTGGGACTGAAGGTTGTAGAGACAGTGAGGGGGACCCTGGGACTGAAGGTTGTAGAGACAGTGAGGGGGACCCTGGGACTGAAGGTTGCAGAGACAGTGAGGGGGACCCTGGGACTGAAGGTTATAGAGACAGTGAGGGGGACCCTGGGACTGAAGGTTATAGAGACAGTGAGGGGGACCCTGGGACTGAAGGTTATAGAGACAGTGAGGAGGACCCTGGGACTGAAGGTTATAGAGACAGTGAGGGGGACCCTGGGACTGAAGGTTACAGAGACAGTGAGGGGGACCCTGGGACTGAAGGTTATAGAGACAGTGAGGGAGACCCTGGGACTGAAGGTTATAGAGACAGTGAGGAGGACCCTGGGACTGAAGGTTATAGAGACAGTGAGGAGGGGCCTGGGACTGAAGGTTATAGAGACAGTGAGGAGGACCCTGGGACTGAAGGTTGTAGAGACAGTGAGGGGGACCCTGGGACTGAAGGTTATAGAGACAGTGAGGGGGACCCTGGGACTGAAGGTTATAGAGACAGTGAGGAGGGGCCTGGGACTGAAGGTTATAGAGACAGTGAGGAGGACCCTGGGACTGAAGGTTATAGAGACAGTGAGGAGGGGCCTGGGACTGAAGGTTATAGAGACAGTGAGGGGGACCCTGGGACTGAAGGTTATAGAGACAGTGAGGGGTGGCGTGGGACTGAAGGTTATAGAGACAGTGAGGAGGACCCTGGGACTGAAGGTTATAGAGACAGTGAGGGGGACCCTGGGACTGAAGGTTATAGAGACAGTGAGGGGGACCCTGGGACTGAAGGTTATAGAGACAGTGAGGAGGACCCTGGGACTGAAGGTGATAGAGACAGTGAGGAGGACCCTGGGACTGAAGGTTATAGAGACAGTGAGGGGGACCCTGGGACTGAAGGTTATAGAGACAGTGAGGGGGACCCTGGGACTGAAGGTTATAGAGACAGTGAGGGGGACCCTGGGACTGAAGGTTATAGAGACAGTGAGGGGGACCCTGGGACTGAAGGTTATAGAGACAGTGAGGAGGACCCTGGGACTGAAGGTTATAGAGACAGTGAGGGGGACCCTGGGACTGAAGGTTATAGAGACAGTGAGGGGGACCATGGGACTGAAGGTTATAGAGACAGTGAGGGGGACCCTGGGACTGAAGGTTATAGAGACAGTGAGGAGGACCCTGGGACTGAAGGTTATAGAGACAGTGAGGAGGACCCTGGGACTGAAGGTTATAGAGACAGTGAGGGGGACCCTGGGACTGAAGGTTATAGAGACAGTGAGGAGGGGCCTGGGACTGAAGGTTATAGAGACAGTGAGGGGGACCCTGGGACTGAAGGTTATAGAGACAGTGAGGGGGACCCTGGGACTGAAGGTTATAGAGACAGTGAGGAGGGGCCTGGGACTGAAGGTTATAGAGACAGTGAGGAGGGGCCTGGGACTGAAGGTTATAGAGGCAGTGAGGAGGACCCTGGGACTGAAGGTTATAGAGACAGTGAGGAGGACCCTGGGACTGAAGGTTATAGAGACAGTGAGGGGGACCCTGGGACTGAAGGTTATAGAGACAGTGAGGAGGACCCTGGGACTGAAGGTTATAGAGACAGTAAGGGGGACCCTGGGACTGAAGGTTATAGAGACAGTGAGGGGGACCCTGGGACTGAAGGTTATAGAGACAGTGAGGGGGACCCTGGGACTGAAGGTTATAGAGACAGTGAGGAGGACCCTGGGACTGAAGGTTATAGAGACAGTGAGGGGGACCCTGGGACTGAAGGTTATAGAGACAGTGAGGAGGGGCCTGGGACTGAAGGTTATAGAGACAGTGAGGAGGGGCCTGGGACTGAATGTTATAGAGACAGTGAGGGGGACCCTGGGACTGAAGGTTATAGAGACAGTGAGGAGGACCCTGGGACTGAAGGTTATAGAGACAGTGAGGGGGACCCTGGGACTGAAGGTTATAGAGACAGTGAGGAGGACCCTGGGACTGAAGGTTATAGAGACAGTGAGGGGGACCCTGGGGCTGAAGGTTATAGAGACAGTGAGAGGGACCCTGGGACTGAAGGTTATAGAGACAGTGAGGGGGACCCTGGGACTGAAGGTTATAGAGACAGTGAGGAGGACCCTGGGACTGAAGGTTATAGAGACAGTGAGGAGGACCCTGGGACTGAAGGTTATAGAGACAGTGAGGGGGACCCTGGGACTGAAGGTTATAGAGACAGTGAGGAGGGGCCTGGGACTCAAGGTTATAGAGACAGTGAGGGGGACCCTGGGACTCAAGGTTATAGAGACAGTGAGGAGGGGCCTGGGACTGAAGGTTATAGAGACAGTGAGGAGGACCCTGGGACTGAAGGTTATAGAGACAGTGAGGAGGGGCCTGGGACTGAAGGTTATAGAGACAGTGAGGAGGACCCTGGGACTGAAGGTTATAGAGACAGTGAGGAGGGGCCTGGGACTGAAGGTTATAGATACAGTGAGGAGGGGCCCGGGACTGAAGGTTATAGAGACAGTGAGGAGGACCCTGGGACTGAAGGTTATAGAGACAGTGAGGAGGGGCCCTGGGACTGAAGGTTATAGAGACAGTGAGGAGGACCCTGGGACTGAAGGTTATAGAGACAGTGAGGAGGACCCTGGGACTGAAGGTTATAGATACAGTGAGGAGGGGCCCGGGACTGAAGGTTATAGAGACAGTGAGGAGGGGCCTGGGACTGAAGGTTATAGAGACAGTGAGGGGGACCCTGGGACTGAAGGTTATAGAGACAGTGAGGGGGACCCTGGGACTGAAGGTTATAGAGGCAGTGAGGAGGACCCTGGGACTGAAGGTTATAGAGACAGTGAGGAGGGGCCTGGGACTGAAGGTTATAGATACAGTGAGGAGGGGCCCGGGACTGAAGGTTATAGAGACAGTGAGGAGGACCCTGGGACTGAAGGTTATAGAGACAGTGAGGGGGACCCTGGGACTGAAGGTTATAGAGACAGTGAGGAGGACCCTGGGACTGAAGGTTATAGAGACAGTGAGGGGGACCCTGGGACTGAAGGTTATAGAGACAGTGAGGAGGGGCCTGGGACTGAAGGTTATAGAGACAGTGAGGAGGGGCCTGGGACTGAAGGTTATAGAGACAGTGAGGGGGACCCTGGGACTGAAGGTTATAGAGACAGTGAGGGGGACCCTGGGACTGAAGGTTATAGAGACAGTGAGGAGGGGCCTGGGACTGAAGGTTTTCGAGACAGTGAGGAGGGGCCTGGGACTGAAGGTTATAGAGACAGTGAGGGGGACCCTGGGACTGAAGGTTATAGAGACAGTGAGGGGGACCCTGGGACTGAAGGTTATAGAGACAGTGAGGAGGACCCTGGGACTGAAGGTTATAGAGACAGTGAGGGGGACCCTGGGACTGAAGGTTATAGAGACAGTGAGGGGGACCCTGGGACTGAAGGTTATAGAGACAGTGAGGGGGACCCTGGGACTGAAGGTTATAGAGACAGTGAGGGGGACCCTGGGACTGAAGGTTATAGAGACAGTGAGGAGGACCCTGGGACTGAAGGTTATAGAGACAGTGAGGAGGACCCTGGGACTGAAGGTTACAGAGACAGTGAGGAGGACCCTGGGACTGAAGGTTATAGAGACAGTGAGGGGGACCCTGGGACTGAAGGTTATAGAGACAGTGAGGGGGACCCTGGGACTGAAGGTTATAGAGACAGTGAGGGGGACCCTGGGACTGAAGGTTATAGAGACAGTGAGGAGGACCCTGGGACTGAAGGTTACAGAGACAGTGAGGAGGACCCTGGGACTGAAGGTTATAGAGACAGTGAGGGGGACCCTGGGACTGAAGGTTATAGAGACAGTGAGGGGGACCCTGGGACTGAAGGTTATAGAGACAGTGAGGGGGACCCTGGGACTGAAGGTTATAGAGACAGTGAGGGGGACCCTGGGACTGAAGGTTATAGAGACAGTGAGGGGGACCCTGGGACTGAAGGTTATAGAGACAGTGAGGAGGACCCTGGGACTGAAGGTTACAGAGACAGTGAGGAGGGGCCTGGGACTGAAGGTTATAGAGACAGTGAGGGGGACCCTGGGACTGAAGGTTATAGAGACAGTGAGGAGGACCCTGGGACTGAAGGTTATAGAGACAGTGAGGGGGACCCTGGGACTGAAGGTTATAGAGACAGTGAGGAGGACCCTGGGACTGAAGGTTATAGAGACAGTGAGGGGGACCCTGGGACTGAAGGTTATAGAGACAGTGAGGGGGGCCTGGGACTGAAGGTTATAGAGACAGTGAGGGGGACCCTGGGACTGAAGGTTATAGAGACAGTGAGGAGGACCCTGGGACTGAAGGTTATAGAGACAGTGAGGAGGACCCTGGGACTGAAGGTTATAGAGACAGTGAGGGGGACCCTGGGACTGAAGGTTATAGAGACAGTGAGGGGGACCCTGGGACTGAAGGTTATAGAGGCAGTGAGGAGGACCCTGGGACTGAAGGTTATAGAGACAGTGAGGAGGGGCCTGGGACTGAAGGTTATAGATACAGTGAGGAGGGGCCCGGGACTGAAGGTTATAGAGACAGTGAGGAGGACCCTGGGACTGAAGGTTATAGAGACAGTGAGGGGGACCCTGGGACTGAAGGTTATAGAGACAGTGAGGGGGACCCTGGGACTGAAGGTTATAGAGACAGTGAGGGGGGGCCTGGGACTGAAGGTTATAGAGACAGTGAGGAGGGGCCTGGGACTGAAGGTTATAGAGACAGTGAGGAGGACCCTGGGACTGAAGGTTATAGAGACAGTGAGGAGGACCCTGGGACTGAAGGTTATAGAGACAGTGAGGAGGGGCCTGGGACTGAAGGTTATAGAGACAGTGAGGAGGACCCTGGGACTGAAGGTTATAGAGACAGTGAGGAGGACCCTGGGACTGAAGGTTATAGAGACAGTGAGGGGGACCCTGGGACTGAAGGTTATAGAGACAGTGAGGGGGACCCTGGGAATGAAGGTTATAGAGACAGTGAGGGGGACCCTGGGACTGAAGGTTAGAGACGGCAGTGAGGGGGACCCTGGGACTGAAGGTTATAGAGACAGTGAGGAGAGGCCTGGGACTGAAGGTTATAGAGACAGTGAGGGGGACCCTGGGACTGAAGGTTATAGAGGCAGTGAGGAGAGGCCTGGGACTGAAGGTTATAGAGACAGTGAGGGGGACCCTGGGACTGAAGGTTATAGAGACAGTGAGGGGGACCCTGGGACTGAAGGTTATAGAGACAGTGAGGGGGACCCTGGGACTGAAGGTTATAGAGACAGTGAGGAGGGGCCCGGGACTGAAGGTTATAGAGACAGTGAGGAGGACCCTGGGACTGAAGGTTATAGAGACAGTGAGGGGGACCCTGGGACTGAAGGTTATAGAGACAGTGAGGGGGACCCTGGGACTGAAGGTTATAGAGACAGTGAGGGGGACCCTGGGACTGAAGGTTATAGAGACAGTGAGGGGGACCCTGGGACTGAAGGTTATAGAGACAGTGAGGGAGACCCTGGGACTGAAGGTTATAGAGACAGTGAGGGGGACCCTGGGACTGAAGGTTATAGAGACAGTGAGGAGGGGGACCCTGGGACTGAAGGTTACAGAGACAGTGAGGGGGACCCTGGGACTGAAGGTTACAGAGACAGTGAGGGGGACCCTGGGACTGAAGGTTATAGAGACAGTGAGGAGGACCCTGGGACTGAAGGTTATAGAGACAGTGAGGAGGACCCTGGGACTGAAGGTTATAGAGACAGTGAGGAGGGGCCTGGGACTGAAGGTTATAGAGACAGTGAGGAGGGGCCTGGGACTGGAGGTTATAGAGACAGTGAGGGGGACCCTGGGACTGAAGGTTATAGAGACAGTGAGGGGGACCCTGGGACTGAAGGTTATAGAGACAGTGAGGAGGACCCTGGGACTGAAGGTTATAGAGACAGTGAGGAGGACCCTGGGACTGAAGGTTATAGAGACAGTGAGGGGGACCCTGGGACTGAAGGTTATAGAGACAGTGAGGAGGACCCTGGGACTGAAGGTTATAGAGACAGTGAGGAGGGGCCTGGGACTGAAGGTTATAGAGACAGTGAGGGGGACCCTGGGACTGAAGGTTATGGAGACAGTGAGGGGGACCCTGGGACTGAAGGTTATAGAGACAGTGAGGAGGGGCCTGGGACTGAAGGTTATAGAGACAGTGAGGGGGACCCTGGGACTGAAGGTTATAGAGACAGTGAGGGGGACCCTGGGTCTGAAGGTTATAGAGACAGTGAGGAGGACCCTGGGACTGAAGGTTGTAGAGACAGTGAGGAGGACCCTGGGACTGAAGGTTATAGAGACAGTGAGGGAGACCCTGGGACTGAAGGTTATAGAGACAGTGAGGAGGACCCTGGGACTGAAGGTTATAGAGACAGTGAGGAGGGGCCTGGGACTGAAGGTTATAGAGACAGTGAGGGGGACCCTGGGTCTGAAGGTTATAGAGACAGTGAGGAGGACCCTGGGACTGAAGGTTATAGAGACAGTGAGGGGGACCCTGGGACTGAAGGTTGTAGAGACAGTGAGGAGGACCCTGGGACTGAAGGTTATAGAGACAGTGAGGAGGGGCCTGGGACTGAAGGTTATAGAGACAGTGAGGGGGACCCTGGGACTGGAGGTTATAGAGACAGTGAGGGGGATCCTGGGACTGAAGGTTACAGAGGCAGTGAGGAGGGGCCTGGGACTGAAGGTTATAGAGACAGTGAGGGGGATCCTGGGACTGAAGGTTATAGAGACAGTGAGGGGGATCCTGGGACTGAAGGTTATAGAGGCAGTGAGGAGGACCCTGGGACTGAAGGTTATAGAGACAGTGAGGGGGACCCTGGGACTGAAGGTTATAGAGACAGTGAGGAGGACCCTGGGACTGAAGGTTATAGAGACAGTGAGGGGGACCCTGGGACTGAAGGTTATAGAGACAGTGAGGAGGGGCCTGGGACTGAAGGTTATAGAGACAGTGAGGGGGACCCTGGGAATGAAGGTTATAGAGACAGTGAGGGGGACCCTGGGACTGAAGGTTAGAGACGGCAGTGAGGGGGACCCTGGGACTGAAGGTTATAGAGACAGTGAGGAGAGGCCTGGGACTGAAGGTTATAGAGACAGTGAGGGGGACCCTGGGACTGAAGGTTATAGAGGCAGTGAGGAGAGGCCTGGGACTGAAGGTTATAGAGACAGTGAGGGGGACCCTGGGACTGAAGGTTATAGAGACAGTGAGGGGGACCCTGGGACTGTAGGTTATAGAGACAGTGAGGGGGACCCTGGGACTGAAGGTTATAGAGACAGTGAGGAGGGGCCCGGGACTGAAGGTTATAGAGACAGTGAGGGGGACCCTGGGACTGAAGGTTATAGAGACAGTGAGGGGGACCCTGGGACTGAAGGTTATAGAGACAGTGAGGGGGACCCTGGGACTGAAGGTTACAGAGACAGTGAGGAGGGGCCCGGGACTGAAGGTTATAGAGACAGTGAGGAGGACCCTGGGACTGAAGGTTATAGAGACAGTGAGGGGGATCCTGGGACTGAAGGTTATAGAGACAGTGAGGGGGACCCTTGGACTGAAGGTTTTTTGAGACAGTGAGGGAGACCCTGGGACTGAAGGTTATAGAGACAGTGAGGGGGACCCTGGGACTGAAGGTTATAGAGACAGTGAGGAGGGGGACCCTGGGACTGAAGGTTACAGAGACAGTGAGGGGGACCCTGGGACTGAAGGTTACAGAGACAGTGAGGGGGACCCTGGGACTGAAGGTTATAGAGACAGTGAGGAGGACCCTGGGACTGAAGGTTATAGAGACAGTGAGGAGGACCCTGGGACTGAAGGTTATAGAGACAGTGAGGAGGGGCCTGGGACTGAAGGTTATAGAGACAGTGAGGAGGGGCCTGGGACTGGAGGTTATAGAGACAGTGAGGGGGGCCCTGGGACTGAAGGTTATAGAGACAGTGAGGGGGACCCTGGGACTGAAGGTTATAGAGGCAGTGAGGAGGACCCTGGGACTGAAGGTTATAGAGGCAGTGAGGGGGACCCTGGGACTGAAGGTTATAGAGGCAGTGAGGAGGACCCTGGGACTGAAGGTTATAGAGACAGTGAGGAGGGGCCTGGGACTGAAGGTTATAGAGACAGTGAGGAGGACCCTGGGACTGAAGGTTATAGAGACAGTGAGGGGGACCCTGGGACTGAAGGTTATAGAGACAGTGAGGAGGACCCTGGGACTGAAGGTTATAGAGACAGTGAGGAGGGGCCTGGGACTGAAGGTTATAGAGACAGTGAGGGGGACCCTGGGACTGAAGGTTATAGAGACAGTGAGGGGGACCCTGGGACTGAAGGTTATAGAGACAGTGAGGAGGGGCCTGGGACTGAAGGTTATAGAGACAGTGAGGGGGACCCTGGGACTGAAGGTTATAGAGACAGTGAGGGGGACCCTGGGTCTGAAGGTTATAGAGACAGTGAGGAGGACCCTGGGACTGAAGGTTGTAGAGACAGTGAGGAGGACCCTGGGTCTGAAGGTTATAGAGACAGTGAGGGGGACCCTGGGTCTGAAGGTTATAGAGACAGTGAGGAGGACCCTGGGACTGAAGGTTATAGAGACAGTGAGGGGGACCCTGGGTCTGAAGGTTATAGAGACAGTGAGGAGGACCCTGGGACTGAAGGTTATAGAGACAGTGAGGGGGACCCTGGGACTGAAGGTTATAGAGACAGTGAGGAGGACCCTGGGACTGAAGGTTATAGAGACAGTGAGGGGGACCCTGGGACTGAAGGTTATAGAGACAGTGAGGGGGACCCTGGGACTGAAGGTTGTAGAGACAGTGAGGAGGACCCTGGGACTGAAGGTTATAGAGACAGTGAGGAGGGGCCTGGGACTGAAGGTTATAGAGACAGTGAGGGGGACCCTGGGACTGGAGGTTATAGAGACAGTGAGGGGGATCCTGGGACTGAAGGTTATAGAGGCAGTGAGGAGGGGCCTGGGACTGAAGGTTATAGAGACAGTGAGGGGGATCCTGGGACTGAAGGTTATAGAGACAGTGAGGGGGATCCTGGGACTGAAGGTTATAGAGGCAGTGAGGAGGACCCTGGGACTGAAGGTTATAGAGACAGTGAGGGGGACCCTGGGACTGAAGGTTATAGAGACAGTGAGGAGGACCCTGGGACTGAAGGTTATAGAGACAGTGAGGGGGACCCTGGGACTGAAGGTTATAGAGACAGTGAGGAGGGGCCTGGGACTGAAGGTTATAGAGACAGTGAGGAGGGGGACCCTGGGACTGAAGGTTATAGAGACAGTGAGGAGGGGCCTGGGACTGAAGGTTATAGAGACAGTGAGGAGGACCCTGGGACTGAAGGTTATAGATACAGTGAGGAGGGGCCTGGGACTGAAGGTTATAGAGACAGTGAGGGGGACCCTGGGACTGAAGGTTATAGAGACAGTGAGGAGGGGCCTGGGACTGAAGGTTATAGAGACAGTGAGGAGGACCCTGGGACTGAAGGTTATAGAGACAGTGAGGGGGACCCTGGGACTGAAGGTTATAGAGACAGTGAGGAGGACCCTGGGACTGAAGGTTATAGAGACAGTGAGGAGGACCCTGGGACTGAAGGTTATAGAGACAGTGAGGGGGACCCTGGGACTGAAGGTTATAGAGACAGTGAGGAGGGGCCTGGGACTGAAGGTTATAGAGACAGTGAGGAGGACCCTGGGACTGAAGGTTATAGATACAGTGAGGAGGGGCCTGGGACTGAAGGTTATAGAGACAGTGAGGAGGACCCTGGGACTGAAGGTTATAGAGACAGTGAGGGGGACCCTGGGACTGAAGGTTATGGAGACAGTGAGGAGGACCCTGGGACTGAAGGTGATAGAGACAGTGAGGAGGGGCCTGGGACTGAAGGTTATAGAGACAGTGAGGAGGACCCTGGGACTGAAGGTTATAGAGACAGTGAGGAGGGGCCTGGGACTGAAGGTTATAGATACAGTGAGGAGGGGCCCGGGACTGAAGTTTATCGAGACAGTGAGGAGGACCCTGGGACTGAAGGTTATAGAGACAGTGAGGAGGGGCCTGGGACTGAAGGTTATAGATACAGTGAGGAGGGGCCCGGGACTGAAGGTTATAGAGACAGTGAGGAGGGGCCTGGGACTGAAGGTTATAGAGACAGTGAGGGGGACCCTGGGACTGAAGGTTATAGAGACAGTGAGGGGGACCCTGGGACTGAAGGTTATAGAGGCAGTGAGGAGGACCCTGGGACTGAAGGTTATAGAGACAGTGAGGAGGGGCCTGGGACTGAAGGTTATAGAGACAGTGAGGAGGGGCCTGGGACTGAAGGTTATAGAGACAGTGAGGAGGGGCCTGGGACTGAAGGTTATAGAGACAGTGAGGAGGGGCCCGGGACTGAAGGTTAAAGAGACAGTGAGGAGGACCCTGGGACTGAAGGTTATAGAGACAGTGAGGGGGACCCTGGGACTGAAGGTTATAGAGACAGTGAGGGGGACCCTGGGACTGAAGGTTATAGAGACAGTGAGGGGGACCCTGGGACTGAAGGTTATAGAGACAGTGAGGGGGACCCTGGGACTGAAGGTTATAGAGACAGTGAGGAGGACCCTGGGACTGAAGGTTATAGAGACAGTGAGGAGGGGCCTGGGACTGAAGGTTATAGAGACAGTGAGGGGGACCCTGGGACTGAAGGTTATAGAGACAGTGAGGAGGACCCTGGGACTGAAGGTTATAGAGACAGTGAGGAGGGGCCTGGGACTGAAGGTTATAGAGACAGTGAGGGGGACCCTGGGACTGGAGGTTATAGAGACAGTGAGGGGGATCCTGGGACTGAAGGTTATAGAGGCAGTGAGGAGGGGCCTGGGACTGAAGGTTATAGAGACAGTGAGGGGGATCCTGGGACTGAAGGTTATAGAGACAGTGAGGGGGATCCTGGGACTGAAGGTTGTAGAGACAGTGAGGAGGGGCCTGGGACTGAAGGTTATAGAGACAGTGAGAGGGACCCTGGGACTGAAGGTTATAGAGACAGTGAGGGGGACCCTGGGACTGAAGGTTATGGAGACAGTGAGGGGGACCCTGGGACTGAAGGTTATAGAGACAGTGATAGGGACCCTGGGACTGAAGGTTATAGAGGCAGTGAGAGGGACCCTGGGACTGAAGGTTATAGAGACAGTGAGAGGGACCCTGGGACTGAAGGTTATAGAGACAGTGAGGAGGACCCTGGGACTGAAGGTTATAGAGACAGTGAGGGGGACCCTGGGACTGAAGGTTATAGAGACAGTGAGGGGGACCCTGGGACTGAAGGTTATAGAGACAGTGAGGGGGACCCTGGGACTGAAGGTTATAGAGACAGTGAGGGGGACCCTGGGACTGAAGGTTATAGAGACAGTGAGGGGGACCCTGGGACTGAAGGTTATAGAGACAGTGAGGGGGACCCTGGGACTGAAGGTTATAGAGACAGTGAGGGGGACCCTGGGACTGAAGGTTATAGAGACAGTGAGGAGGACCCTGGGACTGAAGGTTATAGAGACAGTGAGGGGGGGGACCCTGGGACTGAAGGTTATAGAGACAGTGAGGGGGACCCTGGGACTGAAGGTTATAGAGACAGTGAGGGGGACCCTGGGACTGAAGGTTATAGAGACAGTGAGGGGGGGGACCCTGGGACTGAAGGTTATAGAGACAGTGAGGGGGACCCTGGGACTGAAGGTTATAGAGACAGTGAGGAGGACCCTGGGACTGAAGGTTATAGAGACAGTGAGGGGGGGGACCCTGGGACTGAAGGTTATAGAGACAGTGAGGGGGACCCTGGGACTGAAGGTTATAGAGACAGTGAGGAGGGGGACCCTGGGACTGAAGGTTATAGAGACAGTGAGGAGGGGCCTGGGACTGAAGGTTATAGAGACAGTGAGGAGGGGGACCCTGGGACTGAAGGTTATAGAGACAGTGAGGGGGGGGACCCTGGGACTGAAGGTTATAGAGACAGTGAGGGGGACCCTGGGACTGAAGGTTATAGAGACAGTGAGGGGGACCCTGGGACTGAAGGTTATAGAGACAGTGAGGAGGACCCTGGGACTGAAGGTTATAGAGACAGTGAGGAGGACCCTGGGACTGAAGGTTATAGAGACAGTGAGGGGGACCCTGGGACTGAAGGTTATAGAGACAGTGAGGAGGGGCCTGGGACTGAAGGTTATAGAGACAGTGAGGGGGACCCTGGGACTGAAGGTTATAGAGACAGTGAGGGGGACCCTGGGACTGAAGGTTATAGAGACAGTGAGGGGGACCCTGGGACTGAAGGTTATAGAGACAGTGAGGGGGGGGAACCTGGGACTGAAGGTTATAGAGACAGTGAGGGGGACCCTGGGACTGAAGGTTATAGAGACAGTGAGGAGGACCCTGGGACTGAAGGTTATAGAGACAGTGAGGGGGACCCTGGGACTGAAGGTTATAGAGACAGTGAGGGGGACCCTGGGACTGAAGGTTATAGAGACAGTGAGGGGGACCCTGGGACTGAAGGTTATAGAGACAGTGAGGAGGACCCTGGGACTGAAGGTTATAGAGACATTGAGGGGGGGGACCCTGGGACTGAAGGTTATAGAGACAGTGAGGGGGACCCTGGGACTGAAGGTTATAGAGACAGTGAGGAGGGGCCTGGGACTGAAGGTTATAGAGACAGTGAGGGGGACCCTGGGACTGAAGGTTATAGAGACAGTGAGGGGGACCCTGGGACTGAAGGTTATAGAGACAGTGAGGGGGACCCTGGGACTGAAGGTTATAGAGACAGTGAGGAGGACCCTGGGACTGAAGGTTATAGAGACAGTGAGGAGGACCCTGGGACTGAAGGTTATAGAGACAGTGAGGGGGACCCTGGGACTGAAGGTTATAGAGACAGTGAGGGGGACCCTGGGACTGAAGGTTATAGAGACAGTGAGGGGGACCCTGGGACTGAAGGTTATAGAGACAGTGAGGAGGACCCTGGGACTGAAGGTTATAGAGACAGTGAGGGGGACCCTGGGACTGAAGGTTATAGAGACAGTGAGGGGGACCCTGGGACTGAAGGTTATAGAGACAGTGAGGAGGACCCTGGGACTGAAGGTTATAGAGACAGTGAGGGGGACCCTGGGACTGAAGGTTATAGAGACAGTGAGGAGGACCCTGGGACTGAAGGTTATAGAGACAGTGAGGGGGACCCTGGGACTGAAGGTTATAGAGACAGTGAGGGGGGGGACCCTGGGACTGAAGGTTATAGAGACAGTGAGGAGGACCCTGGGACTGAAGGTTATAGAGACAGTGAGGGGGACCCTGGGACTGAAGGTTATGGAGACAGTGAGGGGGACCCTGGGACTGAAGGTTATAGAGACAGTGAGGGGGACCCTGGGACTGAAGGTTATAGAGACAGTGAGGGGGGCCTGGGACTGAAGGTTATAGAGACAGTGAGGAGGGGCCTGGGACTGAAGGTTATAGAGACAGTGAGGGGGACCCTGGGACTGAAGGTTATAGAGACAGTGAGGGGGACCCTGGGACTGAAGGTTATAGAGACAGTGAGGGGGATCCTGGGACTGAAGGTTATAGAGACAGTGAGGGGGGGCCTGGGACTGAAGGTTATAGAGACAGTGAGGGGGACCCTGGGACTGAAGGTTGTAGAGACAGTGAGGAGGACCCTGGGACTGAAGGTTATAGAGACAGTGAGGGGGACCCTGGGACTGAAGGTTATAGAGACAGTGAGGAGGACCCTGGGACTGAAGGTTATAGAGACAGTGAGGGGGACCCTGGGACTGAAGGTTATAGAGACAGTGAGGGGGACCCTGGGACTGAAGGTTATAGAGACAGTGAGGGGGATCCTGGGACTGAAGGTTATAGAGACAGTGAGGGGGGGCCTGGGACTGAAGGTTATAGAGACAGTGAGGGGGACCCTGGGACTGAAGGTTATAGAGACAGTGAGGGGGATCCTGGGACTGAAGGGTATAGAGACAGTGAGGGGGGGCCTGGGACTGAAGGTTATAGAGACAGTGAGGAGGACCCTGGGACTGAAGGTTATAGAGACAGTGAGGAGGGGCCTGGGACTGAAGGTTATAGAGACAGTGAGGAGGGGCCTGGGACTGAAGGTTATAGAGACAGTGAGGGGGACCCTGGGACTGAAGGTTATAGAGACAGTGAGGAGGGGGACCCTGGGAATGAAGGTTATAGAGACAGTGAGGAGGGGCCTGGGACTGAAGGTTATAGAGACAGTGAGGAGGGGCCTGGGACTGAAGGTTATAGAGACAGTGAGGGGGACCCTGGGACTGAAGGTTATAGAGACAGTGAGGGGGACCCTGGGACTGAAGGTTATAGAGACAGTGAGGAGGGGCCTGGGACTGAAGGTTATAGAGACAGTGAGGAGGACCCTGGGACTGAAGGTTATAGAGACAGTGAGGAGAGGCCTGGGACTGAAGGTTATAGAGACAGTGAGGGGGCCCCTGGGACTGAAGGTTATAGAGACAGTGAGGAGGGGCCTGGGACTGAAGGTTATAGAGACAGTGAGGGGGACCCTGGGACTGAAGGTTATAGAGACA
Source organism: Heptranchias perlo (assembly GCF_035084215.1). Classification (NCBI taxonomy): domain Eukaryota; kingdom Metazoa; phylum Chordata; class Chondrichthyes; order Hexanchiformes; family Hexanchidae; genus Heptranchias; species Heptranchias perlo. The sequence continues at coordinate 28,576 of NW_027139776.1, read as the reverse complement.
GTGAGGGGGACCCTGGGACTGAAGGTTACAGAGACAGTGAGGAGGGGCCTGGTACTGAAGGTTATAGAGACAGTGAGGAGGACCCTGGGACTGAAGGTTATAGAGACAGTGAGGAGGGGGACCCTGGGACTGAAGGTTATAGAGACAGTGAGGAGGACCCTGGGACTGAAGGTTATAGAGACAGTGAGGAGGGGGATCCTGGGACTGAAGGTTATAGAGACAGTGAGGGGGACCCTGGGACTGAAGGTTATAGAGACAGTGAGGAGGGGCCTGGGACTGAAGGTTATAGAGACAGTGAGGGGGACCCTGGGACTGAAGGTTATACAGACAGTGAGGAGGGGCCCAGGACTGAAGGTTATAGAGACAGTAAGGGGGACCCTGGGTCTGAAGGTTATAGAGACAGTGAGGGGGACCCTGGGACTGAAGGTTATAGAGACAGTGAGAGGGACCCTGGGACTGAAGGTTATAGAGGCAGTGAGGAGGGGCCTGGGACTGAAGGTTATAGAGACAGTGAGGGGGACCCTGGGACTGAAGGTTATAGAGACAGTGAGGGGGACCCTGGGAGTGAAGGTTATAGAGACAGTGAGGGGGACCCTGGGACTGAAGGTTATAGAGACAGTGAGGGGGGGGACCCTGGGACTGAAGGTTATAGAGACAGTGAGGGGGACCCTGGGACTGAAGGTTATAGAGACAGTGAGGAGGACCCTGGGACTGAAGGTTATAGAGACAGTGAGGGGGGGGACCCTGGGACTGAAGGTTATAGAGACAGTGAGGGGGACCCTGGGACTGAAGGTTATAGAGACAGTGAGGAGGACCCTGGGACTGAAGGTTATAGAGACAGTGAGGAGGACCCTGGGACTGAAGGTTATAGAGACAGTGAGGGGGACCCTGGGACTGAAGGTTATAGAGACAGTGAGGGGGACCCTGGGACTGAAGGTTATAGAGACAGTGAGGGGGGCCTGGGACTGAAGGTTATAGAGACAGTGAGGAGGGGCCTGGGACTGAAGGTTATAGAGACAGTGAGGGGGACCCTGGGACTGAAGGTTATAGAGACAGTGAGGGGGACCCTGGGACTGAAGGTTATAGAGACAGTGAGGGGGATCCTGGGACTGAAGGTTATAGAGACAGTGAGGGGGGGCCTGGGACTGAAGGTTATAGAGACAGTGAGGGGGACCCTGGGACTGAAGGTTGTCGAGACAGTGAGGAGGACCCTGGGACTGAAGGTTATAGAGACAGTGAGGGGGACCCTGGGACTGAAGGTTATAGAGACAGTGAGGGGGACCCTGGGACTGAAGGTTATAGAGACAGTGAGGGGGATCCTGGGACTGAAGGTTATAGAGACAGTGAGGGGGGGGACCCTGGGACTGAAGGTTATAGAGACAGTGAGGGGGACCCTGGGACTGAAGGTTATAGAGACAGTGAGGAGGACCCTGGGACTGAAGGTTATAGAGACAGTGAGGAGGACCCTGGGACTGAAGGTTATAGAGACAGTGAGGGGGACCCTGGGACTGAAGGTTATAGAGACAGTGAGGAGGACCCTGGGACTGAAGGTTATGGAGACAGTGAGGGGGACCCTGGGACTGAAGGTTATAGAGACAGTGAGGGGGACCCTGGGACTGAAGGTTATAGAGACAGTGAGGGGGGCCTGGGACTGAAGGTTATAGAGACAGTGAGGAGGGGCCTGGGACTGAAGGTTATAGAGACAGTGAGGGGGACCCTGGGACTGAAGGTTATAGAGACAGTGAGGGGGACCCTGGGACTGAAGGTTATAGAGACAGTGAGGGGGATCCTGGGACTGAAGGTTATAGAGACAGTGAGGGGGGGCCTGGGACTGAAGGTTATAGAGACAGTGAGGGGGACCCTGGGACTGAAGGTTGTAGAGACAGTGAGGAGGACCCTGGGACTGAAGGTTATAGAGACAGTGAGGGGGACCCTGGGACTGAAGGTTATAGAGACAGTGAGGAGGACCCTGGGACTGAAGGTTATAGAGACAGTGAGGGGGACCCTGGGACTGAAGGTTATAGAGACAGTGAGGGGGACCCTGGGACTGAAGGTTATAGAGACAGTGAGGGGGATCCTGGGACTGAAGGTTATAGAGACAGTGAGGGGGGGCCTGGGACTGAAGGTTATAGAGACAGTGAGGGGGACCCTGGGACTGAAGGTTATAGAGACAGTGAGGGGGATCCTGGGACTGAAGGGTATAGAGACAGTGAGGGGGGGCCTGGGACTGAAGGTTATAGAGACAGTGAGGAGGACCCTGGGACTGAAGGTTATAGAGACAGTGAGGAGGGGCCTGGGACTGAAGGTTATAGAGACAGTGAGGAGGGGCCTGGGACTGAAGGTTATAGAGACAGTGAGGGGGACCCTGGGACTGAAGGTTATAGAGACAGTGAGGAGGGGGACCCTGGGAATGAAGGTTATAGAGACAGTGAGGAGGGGCCTGGGACTGAAGGTTATAGAGACAGTGAGGAGGGGCCTGGGACTGAAGGTTATAGAGACAGTGAGGGGGACCCTGGGACTGAAGGTTATAGAGACAGTGAGGGGGACCCTGGGACTGAAGGTTATAGAGACAGTGAGGAGGGGCCTGGGACTGAAGGTTATAGAGACAGTGAGGAGGACCCTGGGACTGAAGGTTATAGAGACAGTGAGGAGAGGCCTGGGACTGAAGGTTATAGAGACAGTGAGGGGGCCCCTGGGACTGAAGGTTATAGAGACAGTGAGGAGGGGCCTGGGACTGAAGGTTATAGAGACAGTGAGGGGGACCCTGGGACTGAAGGTTATAGAGACAGTGAGGGGGACCCTGGGACTGAAGGTTATAGAGACAGTGAGGAGGACCCTGGGACTGAAGGTTATAGAGACAGTGAGGGGGACCCTGGGACTGAAGGTTATAGAGACAGTGAGGGGGACCCTGGGACTGAAGGTTATAGAGACAGTGAGGAGGGGCCTGGTACTGAAGGTTATAGAGACAGTGAGGAGGACCCTGGGACTGAAGGTTATAGAGACAGTGAGGAGGGGGACCCTGGGACTGAAGGTTATAGAGACAGTGAGGAGGACCCTGGGACTGAAGGTTATAGAGACAGTGAGGAGGGGGATCCTGGGACTGAAGGTTATAGAGACAGTGAGGGGGACCCTGGGACTGAAGGTTATAGAGACAGTGAGGAGGGGCCTGGGACTGAAGGTTATAGAGACAGTGAGGGGGACCCTGGGACTGAAGGTTATAGAGACAGTGAGGAGGGGCCCAGGACTGAAGGTTATAGAGACAGTAAGGGGGACCCTGGGTCTGAAGGTTATAGATACAGTGAGGGGGACCCTGGGACTGAAGGTTATAGAGACAGTGAGGAGGGGCCTGGGACTGAAGGTTATAGAGACAGTGAGGAGGACCCTGGGACTGAAGGTTATAGAGACAGTGAGGAGGACCCTGGGACTGAAGGTTATAGAGACAGTGAGGAGGGGCCCGGGACTGAAGGTTATAGAGACAGTGAGGAGGACCCTGGGACTGAAGGTTATAGAGACAGTGAGGAGGACCCTGGGACTGAAGGTTATAGAGACAGTGAGGGGGACCCTGGGACTGAAGGTTATAGAGACAGTGAGGGGGACCCTGGGTCTGAAGGTTATAGAGACAGTGAGGAGGGGCCTGGGACTGAAGGTTATAGAGACAGTGAGGGGGACCCTGGGACTGAAGGTTATAGAGACAGTGAGGGGGACCCTGGGACTGAAGGTTATAGAGACAGTGAGGAGGACCCTGGGACTGAAGGTTATAGAGACAGTGAGGGGGACCCTGGGACTGAAGGTTATAGAGATAGTGAGGAGGGGCCTGGGACTGAAGGTTATAGACACAGTGAGGAGGGGCCTGGGACTGAAGGTTATAGAGACAGTGAGGAGGACCCTGGGACTGAAGGTTATAGAGACAGTGAGGGGGACCCTGGGACTGAAGGTTATAGAGACAGTGAGGAGGGGCCTGGGACTGAAGGTTATCGAGACAGTGAGGAGGGGCCTGGGACTGAAGGTTATAGAGACAGTGAGGAGAGGCCTGGGACTGAAGGTTATAGAGACAGTGAGGAGGACCCTGGGACTGAAGGTTATAGAGACAGTGAGGGGGACCCTGGGACTCAAGGTTATAGAGACAGTGAGGAGAGGCCTGGGACTGAAGGTTATAGAGACAGTGAGGAGGGGCCTGGGACTGAAGGTTATAGAGACAGTGAGGAGGACCCTGGGACTGAAGGTTATAGAGACAGTGAGGAGGGGGACCCTGGGACTGAAGGTTATAGAGAGAGTGAGGGGGACCCTGGGACTGAAGGTTATAGAGACAGTGAGGAGGACCCTGGGACTGAAGGTTATAGAGACAGTGAGGAGGACCCTGGGACTGAAGGTTATAGAGACAGTGAGGGGGACCCTGGGACTGAAGGTTATAGAGACAGTGAGGAGGACCCTGGGACTGAAGGTTATAGAGACAGTGAGGGGGACCCTGGGACTGAAGGTTATAGAGACAGTGAGGGGGGGGACCCTGGGACTGAAGGTTATAGAGACAGTGAGGGGGACCCTGGGACTGAAGGTTATAGAGACAGTGAGGGGGACCCTGGGACTGAAGGTTATAGAGACAGTGAGGGGGACCCTGGGACTGAAGGTTATAGAGACAGTGAGGGGGGCCTGGGACTGAAGGTTATAGAGACAGTGAGGAGGGGCCTGGGACTGAAGGTTATAGAGACAGTGAGGGGGACCCTGGGACTGAAGGTTATAGAGACAGTGAGGGGGACCCTGGGACTGAAGGTTATAGAGACAGTGAGGGGGATCCTGGGACTGAAGGTTATAGAGACAGTGAGGGGGGGCCTGGGACTGAAGGTTATAGAGACAGTGAGGGGGACCCTGGGACTGAAGGTTGTAGAGACAGTGAGGGGGACCCTGGGACTGAAGGTTATAGAGACAGTGAGGAGGGGCCTGGGACTGAAGGTTATAGAGACAGTGAGGGGGACCCTGGGACTGAAGGTTATAGAGACAGTGAGGGGGACCCTGGGACTGAAGGTTATAGAGACAGTGAGGAGGACCCTGGGACTGAAGGTTATAGAGACAGTGAGGGGGACCCTGGGACTGAAGGTTATAGAGACAGTGAGGGGGACCCTGGGACTGAAGGTTATGGAGACAGTGAGGGGGACCCTGGGACTGAAGGTTATAGAGACAGTGAGGGGGACCCTGGGACTGAAGGTTGTAGAGACAGTGAGGGGGATCCTGGGACTGAAGGTTATAGAGACAGTGAGGGGGGGCCTGGGACTGAAGGTTATAGAGACAGTGAGGGGGACCCTGGGACTGAAGGTTATAGAGACAGTGAGGGGGATCCTGGGACTGAAGGGTATAGAGACAGTGAGGGGGGGCCTGGGACTGAAGGTTATAGAGACAGTGAGGAGGACCCTGGGACTGAAGGTTATAGAGACAGTGAGGAGGGGCCTGGGACTGAAGGTTATAGAGACAGTGAGGAGGGGCCTGGGACTGAAGGTTATAGAGACAGTGAGGGGGACCCTGGGACTGAAGGTTATAGAGACAGTGAGGAGGGGGACCCTGGGAATGAAGGTTATAGAGACAGTGAGGAGGGGCCTGGGACTGAAGGTTATAGAGACAGTGAGGAGGGGCCTGGGAGTGAAGGTTATAGAGACAGTGAGGGGGACCCTGGGACTGAAGGTTATAGAGACAGTGAGGGGGACCCTGGGACTGAAGGTTATAGAGACAGTGAGGAGGGGCCTGGGACTGAAGGTTATAGAGACAGTGAGGAGGACCCTGGGACTGAAGGTTATAGAGACAGTGAGGAGAGGCCTGGGACTGAAGGTTATAGAGACAGTGAGGGGGCCCCTGGGACTGAAGGTTATAGAGACAGTGAGGAGGGGCCTGGGACTGAAGGTTATAGAGACAGTGAGGGGGACCCTGGGACTGAAGGTTATAGAGACAGTGAGGGGGACCCTGGGACTGAAGGTTATAGAGATAGTGAGGAGGGGCCTGGTACTGAAGGTTAGAGAGACAGTGAGGAGGACCCTGGGACTGAAGGTTATAGAGACAGTGAGGAGGGGGACCCTGGGACTGAAGGTTATAGAGACAGTGAGGAGGACCCTGGGACTGAAGGTTATAGAGACAGTGAGGAGGGGGATCCTGGGACTGAAGGTTATAGAGACAGTGAGGGGGACCCTGGGACTGAAGGTTACAGAGACAGTGAGGAGGGGCCTGGGACTGAAGGTTATAGAGACAGTGAGGGGGACCCTGGGACTGAAGGTTATAGAGACAGTGAGGAGGGGCCCAGGACTGAAGGTTATAGAGACAGTAAGGGGGACCCTGGGTCTGAAGGTTATAGATCCAGTGAGGGGGACCCTGGGACTGAAGGTTATAGAGACAGTGAGGAGGGGCCTGGGACTGAAGGTTATAGAGACAGTGAGGAGGGGCCCGGGACTGAAGGTTATAGAGACAGTGAGGAGGACCCTGGGACTGAAGGTTATAGAGACAGTGAGGAGGACCCTGGGACTGAAGGTTATAGAGACAGTGAGGAGGGGCCTGGGACTGAAGGTTATAGAGACAGTGAGGGGGACCCTGGGACTGAAGGTTATGGAGACAGTGAGGGGGACCCTGGGACTGAAGGTTATAGAGACAGTGAGGAGGACCCTGGGACTGAAGGTTATAGAGACAGTGAGGGGGACCCTGGGACTGAAGGTTATAGAGATAGTGAGGAGGGGCCTGGGACTGAAGGTTATAGACACAGTGAGGAGGGGCCTGGGACTGAAGGTTATAGAGACAGTGAGGAGGACCCTGGGACTGAAGGTTATAGAGACAGTGAGGGGGACCCTGGGACTGAAGGTTATAGAGACAGTGAGGAGGGGCCTGGGACTGAAGGTTATCGAGACAGTGAGGAGGGGCCTGGGACTGAAGGTTATAGAGACAGTGAGGAGAGGCCTGGGACTGAAGGTTATAGAGACAGTGAGGAGGACCCTGGGACTGAAGGTTATAGAGACAGTGAGGGGGACCCTGGGACTCAAGGTTATAGAGACAGTGAGGAGAGGCCTGGGACTGAAGGTTATAGAGACAGTGAGGAGGACCCTGGGACTGAAGGTTATAGAGACAGTGAGGAGGAGGACCCTGGGACTGAAGGTTATAGAGACAGTGAGGGGGACCCTGGGACTGAAGGTTATAGAGACAGTGAGGAGGACCCTGGGACTGAAGGTTATAGAGACAGTGAGGAGGGGCCTGGGACTGAAGGTTATAGAGACAGTGAGGAGGACCCTGGGACTGAAGGTTATAGAGACAGTGAGGAGGGGGACCCTGGGACTGAAGGTTATAGAGACAGTGAGGGGGACCCTGGGACTGAAGGTTATAGAGACAGTGAGGAGGACCCTGGGACTGAAGGTTATAGAGACAGTGAGGAGAGGCCTGGGACTGAAGGTTATAGAGACAGTGAGGGGGACCCTGGGACTGAAGGTTATAGAGACAGTGAGGAGGGGGACCCTGGGACTGAAGGTTATAGAGACAGTGAGGGGGACCCTGGGACTGAAGGTTATAGAGACAGTGAGGAGAGGCCTGGGACTGAAGGTTATAGAGACAGTGAGGGGGACCCTGGGACTGAAGGTTATAGAGACAGTGAGGAGGACCCTGGGACTGAAGGTTATAGAGACAGTGAGGAGAGGCCTGGGACTGAAGGTTATAGAGACAGTGAGGGGGACCCTGGGACTGAAGGTTATAGACAGTGAGGGGGACCCTGGGACTGAAGGTTATAGAGACAGTGAGGAGGACCCTGGGACTGAAGGTTATAGAGACAGTGAGGAGGGGCCTGGGACTGAAGGTTATAGAGACAGTGAGGAGGACCCTGGGACTGAAGGTTATTGAGACAGTGAGGAGGGGCCTGGGACTGAAGGTTATAGAGACAGTGAGGAGGGGCCTGGGACTGAAGGTTATAGAGACAGTGAGGAGGACCCTGGGACTGAAGGTTATAGAGACAGTGAGGGGGACCCTGGGACTGAAGGTTATAGAGACAGTGAGGAGGGGCCTGGGACTGAAGGTTATAGAGACGGTGAGGGGGACCCTGGGACTGAAGGTTATAGAGACAGTGAGGAGGACCCTGGGACTGAAGGTTATAGAGACAGTGAGGAGGGGCCTGGGACTGAAGGTGAAAGAGACAGTGAGGGGGACCCTGGGACTGAAGGTTATAGAGACAGTGAGGGGGACCCTGGGACTGAAGGTCATAGAGACAGTGAGGAGGACCCTGGGACTGAAGGTTATAGAGACAGTGAGGAGGGGCCTGGGACTGAAGGTTATAGAGACAGTGAGGAGGGGCCTGGGACTGAAGGTTATAGAGACAGTGAGGGGGACCCTGGGACTGAAGGTTATAGAGACAGTGAGGGGGACCCTGGGACTGAAGGTTATAGAGACAGTGAGGAGGACCCTGGGACTGAAGGTTATAGAGACAGTGAGGAGGACCCTGGGACTGAAGGTTATAGAGACAGTGAGGGGGACCCTGGGACTGAAGGTTATAGAGACAGTGAGGGGGACCCTGGGACTGAAGGTTATAGAGACAGTGAGGGGGACCCTGGGACTGAAGGTTATAGAGACAGTGAGGGGGACCCTGGGACTGAAGGTTATAGAGACAGTGAGGGGGACCCTGGGACTGAAGGTTATAGAGACAGTGAGGGGGACCCTGGGACTGAAGGTTATAGAGACAGTGAGGAGGACCCTGGGACTGAAGGTTATAGAGACAGTGAGGGGGACCCTGGGACTGAAGGTTATCGAGACAGTGAGGAGGACCCTGGGACTGAAGGTTGTAGAGACAGTGAGGAGGGGGACCCTGGGACTGAAGGTTATAGAGACAGTGAGGAGGGGCCTGGGACTGAAGGTTATAGAGACAGTGAGGAGGGGCCTGGGACTGAAGGTTTTAGAGACAGTGAGGGGGACCCTGGGACTGAAGGTTATAGAGACAGTGAGGGGGACCCTGGGACTGAAGGTTATAGAGACAGTGAGGGGGGGCCTGGGACTGAAGGTTATAGAGACAGTGAGGGGGACCCTGGGACTGAAGGTTATAGAGACAGTGAGGGGGACCCTGGGACTGAAGGTTATAGAGGCAGTGAGGAGGACCCTGGGACTGAAGGTTATAGAGACAGTGAGGAGGGGCCTGGGACTGAAGGTTATCGAGACAGTGAGGAGGACCCTGGGACTGAAGGTTATAGAGACAGTGAGGGGGACCCTGGGACTGAAGGTTATAGAGACAGTGAGGGGGACCCTGGGACTGAAGGTTATAGAGACAGTGAGGGGGACCCTGGGACTGAAGGTTATAGAGACAGTGAGGGGGACCCTGGGACTGAAGGTTATAGAGACAGTGAGGGGGACCCTGGGACTGAAGGTTATAGAGACAGTGAGGGGGACCCTGGGACTGAAGGTTATAGAGACAGTGAGGGGGACCCTGGGACTGAAGGTTATAGAGACAGTGAGGGGGACCCTGGGACTGAAGGTTATAGAGACAGTGAGGAGGGGCCTGGGACTGAAGGTTATAGAGACAGTGAGGGGGACCCTGGGAATGAAGGTTATAGAGACAGTGAGGGGGACCCTGGGACTGAAGGTTCTAGAGAGAGTGAGGGGGACCCTGGGAATGAAGGTTATAGAGACAGTGAGGGGGACCCTGGGACTGAAGGTTGTAGAGACAGTGAGGAGGGGCCTGGGACTGAAGGTTATAGAGACAGTGAGGGGGACCCTGGGACTGAAGGTTATAGAGACAGTGAGGAGGGGCCTGGGACTGAAGATTATAGAGACAGTGAGGGGGACCCTGGGACTGAAGGTTATAGAGACAGTGAGGGGGACCCTGGGACTGAAGGTTATAGAGACAGTGAGGGGGACCCTGGGACTGAAGGTTATAGAGACAGTGAGGGAGACCCTTGGACTGAAGGTTATAGAGGCAGTGAGGGAGACCCTGGGACTGAAGGTTATAGAGACAGTGAGGAGGGGCCTGGGACTGAAGGTTATAGAGACAGTGAGGAGGGGGACCCTGGGACTGAAGGTTATAGAGACAGTGAGGGGGACCCTGGGACTGAAGGTTATAGAGACAGTGAGGAGGGGGACCCTGGGACTGAAGGTTATAGAGACAGTGAGGGGGACCCTGGGACTGAAGGTTATAGAGACAGTGAGGGGGACCCTGGGACTGAAGGTTATCGAGACAGTGAGGGGGACCCTGGGACTGAAGGTTATAGAGACAGTGAGGGGGACCCTGGGACTGAAGGTTATAGAGACAGTGAGGAGGGGCCTGGGACTGAAGGTTATAGATACAGTGAGGAGGGGCCTGGGACTGAAGGTTATAGAGACAGTGAGGAGGGGCCTGGGACTGAAGGTTATAGAGACAGTGAGGGGGACCCTGGGACTGAAGGTTATAGAGACAGTGAGGAGGACCCTGGGACTGAAGGTTATAGAGACAGTGAGGGGGACCCTGGGACTGAAGGTTATAGAGACAGTGAGGGGGACCCTGGGACTGAAGGTTATAGAGACAGTGAGGGGGACCCTGGGACTGAAGGTTGTAGAGACAGTGAGGGGGACCCTGGGACTGAAGGTTATAGAGACAGTGAGGGGGACCCTGGGACTGAAGGTTATAGAGACAGTGAGGGGGACCCTGGGACTGAAGGTTATAGAGACAGTGAGGGGGACCCTGGGACTGAAGGTTATAGAGACAGTGAGGGGGACCCTGGGACTGAAGGTTGTAGAGACAGTGAGGGGGACCCTGGGACTGAAGGTTATAGAGACAGTGAGGGGGACCCTGGGACTGAAGGTTATAGAGACAGTGAGGGGGACCCTGGGACTGAAGGTTATAGAGACAGTGAGGAGGACCCTGGGACTGAAGGTTATAGAGACAGTGAGGAGGGGCCTGGGACTGAAGGTTATAGAGACAGTGAGGAGGACCCTGGGACTGAAGGTTATCGAGACAGTGAGGGGGACCCTGGGACTGAAGGTTATAGAGACAGTGAGGGGGACCCTGGGACTGAAGGTTATAGAGACAGTGAGGGGGGGCCTGGGACTGAAGGTTATAGAGACAGTGAGGGGGACCCTGGGACTGAAGGTTATAGAGACAGTGAGGAGGGGGACCCTGGGACTGAAGGTTATAGAGACAGTGAGGGGGACCCTGGGACTGAAGGTTATAGAGACAGTGAGGGGGACCCTGGGACTGAAGGTTATCGAGACAGTGAGGGGGACCCTGGGACTGAAGGTTATAGAGACAGTGAGGGGGACCCTGGGACTGAAGGTTATAGAGACAGTGAGGAGGGGCCTGGGACTGAAGGTTATAGATACAGTGAGGAGGGGCCTGGGACTGAAGGTTATAGAGACAGTGAGGAGGGGCCTGGGACTGAAGGTTATAGAGACAGTGAGGGGGACCCTGGGACTGAAGGTTATAGAGACAGTGAGGAGGACCCTGGGACTGAAGGTTATAGAGACAGTGAGGGGGACCCTGGGACTGAAGGTTATAGAGACAGTGAGGGGGACCCTGGGACTGAAGGTTATAGAGACAGTGAGGGGGACCCTGGGACTGAAGGTTGTAGAGACAGTGAGGGGGACCCTGGGACTGAAGGTTATAGAGACAGTGAGGGGGACCCTGGGACTGAAGGTTATAGAGACAGTGAGGGGGACCCTGGGACTGAAGGTTATAGAGACAGTGAGGGGGACCCTGGGACTGAAGGTTATAGAGACAGTGAGGGGGACCCTGGGACTGAAGGTTGTAGAGACAGTGAGGGGGACCCTGGGACTGAAGGTTATAGAGACAGTGAGGGGGACCCTGGGACTGAAGGTTATAGAGACAGTGAGGGGGACCCTGGGACTGAAGGTTATAGAGACAGTGAGGAGGACCCTGGGACTGAAGGTTATAGAGACAGTGAGGAGGGGCCTGGGACTGAAGGTTATAGAGACAGTGAGGAGGACCCTGGGACTGAAGGTTATCGAGACAGTGAGGGGGACCCTGGGACTGAAGGTTATAGAGACAGTGAGGGGGACCCTGGGACTGAAGGTTATAGAGACAGTGAGGGGGGGCCTGGGACTGAAGGTTATAGAGACAGTGAGGGGGACCCTGGGACTGAAGGTTATAGAGACAGTGAGGGGGACCCTGGGACTGAAGGTTATAGAGACAGTGAGGAGGGGCCTGGGACTGAAGGTTATAGAGACAGTGAGGAGGACCCTGGGACTGAAGGTTATAGAGACAGTGAGGAGGGGCCTGGGACTGAAGGTTATAGAGACAGTGAGGAGGGGCCTGGGACTGAAGGTTATAGAGACAGTGAGGGGGACCCTGGGACTGAAGGTTATAGAGACAGTGAGGGGGACCCTGGGACTGAAGGTTATAGAGACAGTGAGGGGGACCCTGGGACTGAAGGTTATAGAGACAGTGAGGAGGGGCCTGGGACTGAAGGTTATAGAGACAGTGAGGGGGACCCTGGGAATGAAGGTTATAGAGACAGTGAGGGGGACCCTGGGACTGAAGGTTCTAGAGAGAGTGAGGGGGACCCTGGGAATGAAGGTTATAGAGACAGTGAGGGGGACCCTGGGACTGAAGGTTATAGAGACAGTGAGGAGGACCCTGGGACTGAAGGTTATAGAGACAGTGAGGAGGACCCTGGGACTGAAGGTTATAGAGACAGTGAGGGGGACCCTGGGACTGAAGGTTATAGAGACAGTGAGGAGGACCCTGGGACTGAAGGTTATAGAGACAGTGAGGGGGACCCTGGGACTGAAGGTTATAGAGACAGTGAGGGGGACCCTGGGACTGAAGGTTATAGAGACAGTAAGGGGGACCCTGGGACTGAAGGTTGTAGAGACAGTGAGGGGGACCCTGGGACTGAAGGTTATAGAGACAGTGAGGGGGACCCTGGGACTGAAGGTTATAGAGACAGTGAGGGGGACCCTGGGACTGAAGGTTATAGAGACAGTGAGGGGGACCCTGGGACTGAAGGTTATAGAGACAGTGAGGGGGACCCTGGGACTGAAGGTTATAGAGACAGTGAGGGGGACCCTGGGACTGAAGGTTGTAGAGACAGTGAGGGGGACCCTGGGACTGAAGGTTATAGAGACAGTGAGGGGGACCCTGGGACTGAAGGTTATAGAGACAGTGAGGGGGACCCTGGGACTGAAGGTTATAGAGACAGTGAGGAGGACCCTGGGACTGAAGGTTATAGAGACAGTGAGGAGGGGCCTGGGACTGAAGGTTATAGAGACAGTGAGGGGGACCCTGGGACTGAAGGTTATAGAGACAGTGAGGGGGACCCTGGGACTGAAGGTTAGAGAGACAGTGAGGGGGACCCTGGGACTGAAGGTTATGGAGACAGTGAGGGGGACCCTGGGACTGAAGGTTATAGAGACAGTGAGGGGGACCCTGGGACTGAAGGTTATAGAGACAGTGAGGAGGACCCTGGGACTGAAGGTTATAGAGACAGTGAGGAGGGGCCTGGGACTGAAGGTTATAGAGACAGTGAGGAGGGGCCTGGGACTGAAGGTTATAGAGACAGTGAGGGGGACCCTGGGACTGAAGGTTATAGAGACAGTGAGGGGGACCCTGGGACTGAAGGTTATAGAGACAGTGAGGGGGACCCTGGGACTGAAGGTTAGAGAGACAGTGAGGAGGACCCTGGGACTGAAGGTTATAGAGACAGTGAGGAGGGGGACCCTGGGACTGAAGGTTATAGAGACAGTGAGGAGGGGCCTGGGACTGAAGGTTATAGAGACAGTGAGGAGGGGCCTGGGACTGAAGGTTATAGAGACAGTGAGGGGGACCCTGGGACTGAAGGTTATAGAGGCAGTGAGGGGGACCCTGGGACTGAAGGTTATAGAGACAGTGAGGAGGGGCCTGGGACTGAAGGTTATAGAGACAGTGAGGGGGACCCTGGGACTGAAGGTTATAGAGACAGTGAGGGGGACCCTGGGACTGGAGGTTATAGAGACAGTGAGGAGGGGCCTGGGACTGAAGGTTATAGAGACAGTGAGGGGGACCCTGGGACTGAAGGTTATAGAGACAGTGAGGGGGACCCTGGGACTGAAGGTTGTAGAGACAGTGAGGAGGACCCTGGGACTGAAGGTTATAGAGACAGTGAGGGGGACCCTGGGACTGAAGGTTATAGAGACAGTGAGGAGGGGGACCCTGGGACTGAAGGTTATAGAGACAGTGAGGGGGACCCTGGGACTGAAGGTTATAGAGACAGTGAGGGGGACCCTGGGACTGAAGGTTATAGAGACAGTGAGGAGGACCCTGGGACTGAAGGTTATAGAGACAGTGAGGAGGGGGACCCTGGGACTGAAGGTTATAGAGACAGTGAGGAGGACCCTGGGACTGAAGGTTATAGAGACAGTGAGGAGGGGCCTGGGACTGAAGGTTATAGAGACAGTGAGGGGGACCCTGGGACTGAAGGTTATAGAGACAGTGAGGGGGACCCTGGGACTGAAGGTTATAGAGACAGTGAGGAGGGGCCTGGGACTGAAGGTTATAGAGACAGTGAGGGGGACCCTGGGACTGAAGGTTATAGAGACAGTGAGGAGGGGCCTGCGACTGAAGATTATAGAGACAGTGAGGGGGACCCTGGGACTGAAGGTTATAGAGACAGTGAGGGGGACCCTGGGACTGAAGGTTATAGAGACAGTGAGGAGGACCCTGGGACTGAAGGTTATAGAGACAGTGAGGGGGACCCTGGGACTGAAGGTTATAGAGACAGTGAGGGGGACCCTGGGACTGAAGGTTATAGAGACAGTGAGGGAGACCCTTGGACTGAAGGTTATAGAGGCAGTGAGGGAGACCCTGGGACTGAAGGTTATAGAGACAGTGAGGAGGGGCCTGGGACTGAAGGTTATAGAGACAGTGAGGAGGGGGACCCTGGGACTGAAGGTTATAGAGACAGTGAGGGGGACCCTGGGACTGAAGGTTATAGAGACAGTGAGGAGGGGGACCCTGGGACTGAAGGTTATAGAGACAGTGAGGGGGACCCTGGGACTGAAGGTTATAGAGACAGTGAGGGGGACCCTGGGACTGAAGGTTATCGAGACAGTGAGGGGGACCCTGGGACTGAAGGTTATAGAGACAGTGAGGGGGACCCTGGGACTGAAGGTTATAGAGACAGTGAGGAGGGGCCTGGGACTGAAGGTTATAGATACAGTGAGGAGGGGCCTGGGACTGAAGGTTATAGAGACAGTGAGGAGGGGCCTGGGACTGAAGGTTATAGAGACAGTGAGGGGGACCCTGGGACTGAAGGTTATAGAGACAGTGAGGAGGACCCTGGGACTGAAGGTTATAGAGACAGTGAGGGGGACCCTGGGACTGAAGGTTATAGAGACAGTGAGGGGGACCCTGGGACTGAAGGTTATAGAGACAGTGAGGGGGACCCTGGGACTGAAGGTTGTAGAGACAGTGAGGGGGACCCTGGGACTGAAGGTTATAGAGACAGTGAGGGGGACCCTGGGACTGAAGGTTATAGAGACAGTGAGGGGGACCCTGGGACTGAAGGTTATAGAGACAGTGAGGGGGACCCTGGGACTGAAGGTTATAGAGACAGTGAGGGGGACCCTGGGACTGAAGGTTATAGAGACAGTGAGGGGGACCCTGGGACTGAAGGTTGTAGAGACAGTGAGGGGGACCCTGGGACTGAAGGTTATAGAGACAGTGAGGGGGACCCTGGGACTGAAGGTTATAGAGACAGTGAGGGGGACCCTGGGACTGAAGGTTATAGAGACAGTGAGGAGGACCCTGGGACTGAAGGTTATAGAGACAGTGAGGAGGGGCCTGGGACTGAAGGTTATAGAGACAGTGAGGGGGACCCTGGGACTGAAGGTTATAGAGACAGTGAGGGGGACCCTGGGACTGAAGGTTAGAGAGACAGTGAGGGGGACCCTGGGACTGAAGGTTATAGAGACAGTGAGGGGGACCCTGGGACTGAAGGTTATAGAGACAGTGAGGGGGACCCTGGGACTGAAGGTTATAGAGACAGTGAGGAGGACCCTGGGACTGAAGGTTATAGAGACAGTGAGGAGGGGCCTGGGACTGAAGGTTATAGAGACAGTGAGGAGGGGCCTGGGACTGAAGGTTATAGAGACAGTGAGGAGGACCCTGGGACTGAAGGTTATAGAGACAGTGAGGGGGACCCTGGGACTGAAGGTTATAGAGACAGTGAGGGGGACCCTGGGACTGAAGGTTATAGAGACAGTGAGGGGGACCCTGGGACTGAAGGTTGTAGAGACAGTGAGGGGGACCCTGGGACTGAAGGTTATAGAGACAGTGAGGGGGACCCTGGGACTGAAGGTTATAGAGACAGTGAGGGGGACCCTGGGACTGAAGGTTATAGAGACAGTGAGGGGGACCCTGGGACTGAAGGTTATAGAGACAGTGAGGGGGACCCTGGGACTGAAGGTTATAGAGACAGTGAGGGGGACCCTGGGACTGAAGGTTGTAGAGACAGTGAGGGGGACCCTGGGACTGAAGGTTATAGAGACAGTGAGGGGGACCCTGGGACTGAAGGTTATAGAGACAGTGAGGGGGACCCTGGGACTGAAGGTTATAGAGACAGTGAGGAGGACCCTGGGACTGAAGGTTATAGAGACAGTGAGGAGGGGCCTGGGACTGAAGGTTATAGAGACAGTGAGGGGGACCCTGGGACTGAAGGTTATAGAGACAGTGAGGGGGACCCTGGGACTGAAGGTTAGAGAGACAGTGAGGGGGACCCTGGGACTGAAGGTTATAGAGACAGTGAGGGGGACCCTGGGACTGAAGGTTATAGAGACAGTGAGGGGGACCCTGGGACTGAAGGTTATAGAGACAGTGAGGAGGACCCTGGGACTGAAGGTTATAGAGACAGTGAGGAGGGGCCTGGGACTGAAGGTTATAGAGACAGTGAGGAGGGGCCTGGGACTGAAGGTTATAGAGACAGTGAGGGGGACCCTGGGACTGGAGGTTATAGAGACAGTGAGGAGGGGCCTGGGACTGAAGGTTATAGAGACAGTGAGGGGGACCCTGGGACTGAAGGTTATAGAGACAGTGAGGGGGACCCTGGGACTGAAGGTTATAGAGACAGTGAGGAGGACCCTGGGACTGAAGGTTATAGAGACAGTGAGGGGGACCCTGGGACTGAAGGTTATAGAGACAGTGAGGAGGGGGACCCTGGGACTGAAGGTTATAGAGACAGTGAGGGGGACCCTGGGACTGAAGGTTATAGAGACAGTGAGGGGGACCCTGGGACTGAAGGTTATAGAGACAGTGAGGAGGACCCTGGGACTGAAGGTTATAGAGACAGTGAGGAGGGGGACCCTGGGACTGAAGGTTATAGAGACAGTGAGGAGGACCCTGGGACTGAAGGTTATAGAGACAGTGAGGAGGGGCCTGGGACTGAAGGTTATAGAGACAGTGAGGGGGACCCTGGGACTGAAGGTTATAGAGACAGTGAGGGGGACCCTGGGACTGAAGGTTATAGAGACAGTGAGGAGGGGCCTGGGACTGAAGGTTATAGAGACAGTGAGGAGGGGCCTGGGACTGAAGGTTATAGAGACAGTGAGGGGGACCCTGGGACTGAAGGTTGTAGAGGCAGTGAGGAGGACCCTGGGACTGAAGGTTATAGAGGCAGTGAGGAGGGGCCTGGGACTGAAGGTTATAGAGACAGTGAGGAGGACCCTGGGACTGAAGGTTATAGAGACAGTGAGGGGGACCCTGGGACTGAAGGTTATAGAGACAGTGAGGAGGGCCCTGGGACTGAAGGTTATAGAGACAGTGAGGGGGACCCTGGGACTGAAGGTTATAGAGACAGTGAGGGGGACCCTGGGACTGAAGGTTATAGAGACAGTGAGGAGGGCCCTGGGACTGAAGGTTATAGAGACAGTGAGGGGGACCCTGGGACTGAAGGTTATGGAGACAGTGAGGAGGGGCCTGGGACTGAAGGTTATAGAGGCAGTGAGGAGGACCCTGGGACTGAAGGTTATAGAGACAGTGAGGAGGGGCCTGGGACTGAAGGTTATAGAGACAGTGAGGAGGGGGACCCTGGGACTGAAGGTTATAGAGACAGTGAGGAGGGGGACCCTGGGACTGAAGGTTGTAGAGACAGTCAGGGGGACCCTGGGACTGAAGGTTATAGAGACAGTGAGGAGGGGGACCCTGGGACTGAAGGTTGTAGAGACAGTGAGGGGGACCCTGGGACTGAAGGTTATAGAGACAGTGAGGAGGGGGACCCTGGGACTGAAGGTTGTAGAGACAGTGAGGGGGACCCTGGGACTGAAGGTTATAGAGACAGTGAGGAGGGGGACCCTGGGACTGAAGGTTGTAGAGACAGTGAGGAGGACCCTGGGACTGAAGGTTATAGAGACAGTGAGGAGGGGGACCCTGGGACTGAAGGTTATAGAGACAGTGAGGGGGACCCTGGGACTGAAGGTTATAGAGACAGTGAGGGGGACCCTGGGACTGAAGGTTATAGAGACAGTGAGGGGGACCCTGGGACTGAAGGTTATAGAGACAGTGAGGAGGGGCCTGGGACTGAAGGTTATAGAGACAGTGAGGGGGACCCTGGGACTGAAGGTTGTAGAGACAGTGAGGAGGACCCTGGGACTGAAGGTTGTAGAGACAGTGAGGAGGGGCCTGGGACTGAAGGTTATAGAGACAGTGAGGGGGACCCTGGGACTGAAGGTTATAGAGACAGTGAGGGGGACCCTGGGACTGAAGGTTATAGAGACAGTGAGGGGGACCCTGGGACTGAAGGTTATAGAGACAGTGAGGGGGACCCTGGGACTGGAGGTTATAGAGACAGTGAGGGGGACCCTGGGACTGAAGGTTATAGAGACAGTGAGGAGGGGCCTGGGACTGAAGGTTATAGAGACAGTGAGGGGGACCCTGGGACTGAAGGTTATAGAGACAGTGAGGAGGGGGACCCTGGGACTGAAGGTTATAGAGACAGTGAGGGGGACCCTGGGACTGAAGGTTATAGAGACAGTGAGGGGGACCCTGGGACTGAAGGTTATAGAGACAGTGAGGAGGGGGACCCTGGGACTGAAGGTTATAGAGACAGTGAGGGGGACCCTGGGACTGAAGGTTATAGAGACAGTGAGGGGGACCCTGGGACTGAAGGTTATAGAGACAGTGAGGGGGACCCTGGGACTGAAGGTTATAGAGACAGTGAGGAGGGGGACCCTGGGACTGAAGGTTATAGAGACAGTGAGGGGGACCCTGGGACTGAAGGTTATAGAGACAGTGAGGGGGACCCTGGGACTGAAGGTTATAGAGACAGTGAGGAGGGGGACCCTGGGACTGAAGGTTATAGAGACAGTGAGGGGGACCCTGGGACTGAAGGTTATAGAGACAGTGAGGAGGGGCCTGGGACTGAAGGTTATAGAGACAGTGAGGAGGGGCCTGGGACTGAAGGTTATAGAGACAGTGAGGAGGACCCTGGGACTGAAGGTTATAGAGACAGTGAGGAGGGGCCAGTGACTGAAGGTTATAGAGACAGTGAGGAGGACCCTGGGACTGAAGGTTATAGAGACAGTGAGGAGGGGGACCCTGGGACTGAAGGTTGTAGAGACAGTGAGGAGGGGCCTGGGACTAGGGCTGGTTTCTCTTCGCTCCTCTGCTGTTGGATATTTTCGGTGTGTGGGCGGGGGGAGAGGAGGAGATTAATTAAAGCCTCTGTTGTTTATTACTCTCATCCCATCACAGACAGGCCGTGATTTATTAACTCTGCTCCACAGTCAGGATCACTGCATTTAACATGTTTCTCAAGAAACATCGTGCCTGGCCTCCTCTCCCCGATTGGAGCTCCTGTCCCTGCTCATTGCTCTGCTCCCATTCCTGGCTGACCCACGCGGTCTCTGGTCTTACATTAGCCCCCCCCCCCCCGTCTCACCCGGTTAGATACCTGCTCCCTGTGGTCAGGGGTCACACGGTGACTATTGCAGGCTGTCAATGACAGGCCCACTCCACATCGATCACCACCCTCCCCATTTATGCCATTTTAATTGGCACCATGAGTAATTCATGTTCCTCCTCGCAATCCGTGCCCTTTTCTAAATCAGCCCCAGCTCCAACACGATTTGCGACGGCTTACTCTCCAATTAATAAAAGTTGTAGACCCTCCAATCGGGACTTTCACTCTGTCACGTGCTCGCTGTCTCTCTCTGTATCTTCATTTCTCTCTCTGTCTCTTTCTCAGCCTCTCTGTCTCTTGTTTTCTGTCCACCTCTCTTCCTGTTTCTATCTCTCTCACGGTATCACGTCTGCAAAATGAGAAGGTAACTGAGTCGGCTACATCACGGGTTAGAGATAAAGCAGCCCGCTTGATTGGCACCCCATCCACCACCCTAAACATTCACTCCCTTCACCACCGGCGCACAGTGGCTGCAGTGAGTACCATCCACAAGATGCACTGCAGCAACTCGCCAAGGCTTCTTCGACAGCACCTCCCAAACCCGCGACCTCCACCACCTAGAAGGACAAGGGCAGCAGGCGCATGGGAACAACACCACCTGCACGTTCCCCTCCAAGTCACACACCACCCCGACTTGGAAATATATCGCCGTTCCTTCATCGTCCCTGGGTCAAAATCCTGGAACTCCCTCCCTAACAGCACTGTGGGAGAACCTTCACCACACGGACTGCAGCGGTTCAAGAAGGCGGCTCACCACCACCTTCTCAAGGGCAATTAGGGATGGGCAATAAATGACGGCCTCGCCAGCGACGCCCACATCCCATGAACGAATTTTTAAAAATACAGAGTAAAGCTCCCTCTACACTGTCCCATCAAACACTCCCAGGGCAGGTACAGGGCTAGATACAGAGTAAAGCTCCCTCTACACTGTCCCATCAAACACTCCTGGGGCAGGTACAGGGTTAGATACAGAGTAAAGCTCCCTCTACACTGTCCCATCAAACACTCCCAGGGCAGGTACAGGGTTAGATACAGAGTAAAGCTCCCTCTCCACTGTCCCATCAAACACTCCTGGGGCAGGTACAGGGTTAGATACAGAGTAAAGCTCCCTCTACACTGTCCCATCAAACACTCCTGGGGCAGGTACAGGGTTAGATACAGAGTAAAGCTCCCTCTACACTGTCCCATCAAACACTCCCGGGGCAAATACAGGGTTAGATACAGAGTAAAGCTCCCTCTACACTGTCCCATCAAACACTCCCAGGGGCAGGTACAGGGTTAGATACAGAGTAAAGCTCCCTCTACACTGTCCCGTCAAACACTCCCAGGGGCAGGTACAGGGTTAGATACAGAGTAAAGCTCCCTCTCTGAGTAAGATTTGTGGTGGGGTGTGTGATACCCACTGTGATCTGCCTGAACTGATTTTACAGGCAGCAGAGAGGCGACTTGCTTGTTGTCTCTTTAAGGTGGAGTTCTGTCCATTGTACCTTTCACACAGGCTAATGTGTCTGTTGCTTTTAGTGTGTTTATTGAGTCTGTGCAGAATCTGTGCTGGAGTTTTAGAAAATTGACTCTTTTGGTAATTAACTTACGTCGAGTAAATTTCAGTCTGCTAAAGGCCCGAGTTAATGGCCGTCTCCATGAATCCCAGGAGTCGAAGTTTTCAGACAGGATGGCACGAGTCTGCGGTCAAACTCAGCTTCATTGAACTGTACTTAATGACCAGTCCCGACAATTAGCTTTCAGCCAGGGACTGGGGGCAGGAAAGGCTGAGAGAAGACAAGTGTGTTCGGAGGGAACACTGAACACTCTCTCCCTCCTCTTTTCTCTGCCTCTTTGTTTTCTCTCTCTCTATCATGCTATTGTGGTCTCAGCCGTGGCACAGTGGCTCTCACTCTCCCCTCACAGTCCGAGGATGGTGGGTCCGAGTCCCACTCCTCAGACCCGAGCCCCATAATCCAAGCTGACACTCGCAGTGCAGTACTGAGGGAGAGCCACACTGTCGGAGGGTCAGTACTGAGGGAGCGCCACACTGTCGGAGGGTCAGTACTGAGGGAGCGCCACACTGTCGGAGGGTCAGTACTGAGGGAGCGCCACACTGTCGGAGGGTCAGTACTGAGGGAGCGCCACACTGTCGGAGGGTCAGTACTGAGGGAGAGCACTGTCGGAGGGTCAGTACTGAGGGAGAGCCACACTGTCGGAGGGTCAGTACTGAGGGAGCGCCGCACTGTCGGAGGGTCAGTACTGAGGGAGCGCCGCACTGTCGGAGGGTCAGTACTGAGGGAGAGCCACACTGTCGGAGGGTCAGTACTGAGGGAGAGCCACACTGTCGGAGGGTCAGTACTGAGGGAGCGCCGCACTGTCGGAGGGTCAGTACTGAGGGAGCGCTGCACTGTCGGAGGGTCAGTACTGAGGGAGCGCCGTACTGTCGGAGGGTCAGTACTGAGGGAGCGCCGCACTGTCGGAGGGTCAGTACTGAGGGAGCGCCGCACTGTCGGAGGGTCAGTACTGAGGGAGCGCCGCACTTTTGGAGGGTCAGTACTGAGGGAGCGCCGCACTGTCGGAGGGTCAGTACTGAGGGAGCGCCGCACTGTCGGAGGTGCCATCTTTCGGATGAGACGTTAAACCGAGGCCCCGTCTGCCCCTCTCAGGTGGATGTAAAAGATCCCACGGCCACTATTGGAAGAAGAGCAGGGGGAAGTTCTCCCCGGGGTCCTGGGGCCAATATTTATCCCTCAACCAACATCACTAAAAGCAGATGATCTGGTGATTATCACATTACTGTTTGTGGGATCTTGCTGTGCGCAAATTGGCTGCCGCGTTTCCCACATTACAACAGTGACCTCACTTCAGAAAAAGTACTTCATTGGCTGCGAAGCGGTTTGGGACGTCCTGAGATGGTGAGAGGCGCTAACGAATTTCAAATCCTTCTTTCTTTTCTTTCTATTGCTACCTCTGCACACCTTGAACATGCCCCCTGCTCTTGTTTCCCCAGAGAGCAGTGAGCCTCTGGAATGTGTTACTGGCTGGTGTGGTGGGTGCTGACTCTCTGCCATCGAGAGGGAGCTGGACCAGTTCCTGACTGGGGCAGAGATCCCATTGTACAGAAGGTCAGTGTCTTTATAGAGAACGCTCGGTCCGTGTGATCTCCCGGACTGGTTTCGATCGCCTGAGGGGGGGTCGGGGGAGGATGTTTCGGGTGTTTTCTCCCTTTATTGGCCCTGGCTTTTTACTCCTCTGGTTTATTTTTGCCTCTCCCATGGAGTTCAGGAACCGAAGGAAAAATACTTTCTTTAAGCTGGTGACGTGGCTGTTGTTTGTGAACTGCAGGCACAGTGTTGATGAAACCAAGAGTTCCCTGGAGTCAGGGTCCCAGCGAGAGGCTCTCACCTGCCAGCTGTGGTCAAAGGGAGCCTCAGAGTGACAACAAGATGGCACAAAGGTTCCATTTAAAGGCTGAGCCCAGGTTCTCAAGGCTCTACTGGCATGAGAACACTGAACAGGAGGGTGTTACACTGCACAGGAGGGTGTTACACTGCACAGGAGGGTGTTATACTGTACAGGAGGGTGTTATACTGTACAGGAGGGTGTTACACTGTAGAGGAGGGTGTTACACTGTAGAGGAGGGTGTTACACTGGACAGGAGGGTGTTACACTGTACAGGAGGGTGTTACACTGAACAGGAGGGTGTTATACTGTACAGGAGGGTGTTACACTGTACAGGAGGGTGTTGCACTGAACAGGAGGGTGTTACACTGTACAGGAGGGTGTTGCACTGAACAGGAGGGTGTTACACTGTACAGGAGGGTGTTACACTGAGCAGGAGGGTGTTATACTGTACAGGAGGGTGTTATACTGTACAGGCGGGTGTTGCAATGCACAGGAGGGTGTTACACTGTACAGGAGGGTGTTATACTGTACAGGCGGGTGTTGCAATGCACAGGAGGGTGTTACACTGTACAGGAGGGTGTTATACTGTACAGGAGGGTGTTATACTGTACAGGAGGGTGTTATACTGTACAGGAGGGTGTTACACTGTACAGGAGGGTGTTACACTGTACAGGAGGGTGTTGCACTGCACAGGAGGGTGTTGCACTGTACAGGAGGGTGTTACACTGTACAGGAGGGTGTTATGCTGTACAGGAGGGTGTTACACTGCACAGGAGGGTGTTATACTGTACAGGAGGGTGTTGCACTGCACAGAAGGGTGTTACACTGTACAGGAGGATGTTACATTGTACAGGAGGGTGTTACACTATACAGGAGGGTGTTGCACTGAACAGGAGGGTGTTACACTGTACAGGAGGGTGTTATACTGTACAGGAGGGTGTTGCACTGCACAGGAGGGTGTTACACTGTACAGGAGGGTGTTACACTGTACAGGAGGGTGTTATACTGTACAGGAGGGTGTTACACTGTACAGGAGGGTGTTGCACTGTACAGGAGGGTGTTATACTGTACAGGAGGGTGTTACACTGCACAGGAGGGTGTTACACTGTACAGGAGGGTGTTACACTGTACAGGAGGGTGTTATACAGTACAGGAGGGTGTTATACTGTACAGGAGGGTGTTGCAATGCACAGGAGGGTGTTACACTGTACAGGAGGGTGTTATACTGTACAGGAGGGTGTTGCACTGCACAGGAGGGTGTGACACTGTACAGGAGGGTGTTACACTGTACAGGAGGGTGTTATACTGTACAGGAGGGTGTTACACTGTACAGGAGGGTGTTGCACTGTACAGGAGGGTGTTACACTGTACAGGATGGTGTTACACTGTACAGGAGGGTGTTATGCTGTACAGGAGGGTGTTACACTGCACAGGAGGGTGTTATACTGTACAGGAGGGTGTTGCACTGCACAGAAGGGTGTTACACTGTACAGGAGGATGTTACATTGTACAGGAGGGTGTTACACTGTACAGGAGGATGTTACATTGTACAGGAGGGTGTTACACTGTACAGGAGGGTGTTATACTGTACAGGAGGGTGTTGCACTGCACAGGAGGGTGTTACACTGTACAGGAGGGTGTTATACTGTACAGGAGGGTGTTACACTGTACAGGAGGGTGTTACACTGTACAGGTGCGTGTTATACAGTACAGGAGGGTGTTACACTGTACAGGAGGGTGTTACACTGCACAGGAGGGTGTTACACTGTCCAGGCTGGGACTCTTTTCTCTATAAAAGAGAAGGTTGAGGGGTGAGCTGATGGAGGTCTTCAAAATTATGAAGGGGTTTGATAGGGTCAACGTAGAGCAGATGTTTGCACTTGGGGGGAGACCAGAACTCAGGGCCATAAATATAAGATAGTCAGTAATAAATCCAATCGGGAATTCAGGAGAAACTTCAGGAGCTACCACAGGGAGTGGTTGAGGAGAATAACATGGATGGATTCAAGGGGAAGCTGGATAAACACATGAGGGAGAAAGGAATAGAAGGTTATGCTGATAGGGTGAGATGGGGGAGGGAGGGAGGAGGCTCGTGTGGAGCATAAACACCAGAATAGACCTGCTGGGCCGAATGGCCTGTTTTTATGTTATACATTTGATGTAATTTTATGTGGATTGCAAGCATTTTGAGACTCAGCTGAAGGGGGCACATTGATTCTGCAGAGGATGTTCCAATGCAGTCTGAGGCAGGAAGAGGAATGGCGAACGGGTTAAATACAGAGTAAAGCTCCCTCTACACTGTCCCATCAAACACTCCCAGGGCAGGTACAGGGTTAGATACAGAGTAAAGCTCCCTCTACACTGTCCCATCAAACACTCCCAGGGCAGGTACAGGGTTAGATACAGAGTAAAGCTCCCTCTACACTGTCCCATCAAACACTCCCAGGGCAGGTACAGGGTTAGATACAGAGTAAAGCTCCCTCTACACTGTCCCATCAAACACTCCCAGGGCAGGTACAGGGTTAGATACAGAGTAAAGCTCCCTCTACACTGTCCCATCAAACACTCCCAGGGCAGGTACAGGGTTAGATACAGAGTAAAGCTCCCTCTACACTGTCCCATCAAACACTCCCGGGGCAGGTACAGGGTTAGATACAGAGTAAAGCTCCCTCTACACTGTCCCATCAAACACTCCCAGGGCAGGTACAGGGTTAGATACAGAGTAAAGCTCCCTCTACACTGTCGCATCAAACACTCCCGGGGCAGGTACAGGGTTAGATACAGAGTAAAGCTCCCTCTACAGTGTCCCATCAAACACTCCCAGGGGCAGGTACAGGGTTAGATACAGAGTAAAGCTCCCTCTACACTGTCCCATCAAACACTCCCAGGGGCAGGTACAGGGTTAGATACAGAGTAAAGCTCCCTCTACACTGTCCCATCAAACACTCCCAGGGGCAGGTACAGGGTTAGATACAGAGTAAAGCTCCCTCTACACTGTCCCATCAAACACTCCCAGGGGCAGGTACAGGGTTAGATACAGAATAAAGCTCCCTCGACACTGTCCCATCAAACACTCCCAGGGGCAGGTACAGGGTTAGATACAGAGTAAAGCTCCCTCGACACAGTCCCATCAAACACTCCCAGGGGCAGGTACAGGGTTAGATACAGAGTAAAGCTCACTCTACACTGTCCCATCAAACACTCCCAGGGCAGGTACAGGGTTAGATACAGAGTAAAGCTCCCTTTACACTCTCCCATCAAACACTCCCATGGCAGGTACAGGGTTAGATACAGAGTAAAGCTCCTTCTACACTGTCCCATCAAACACTCCCAGGGCAGGTACAGGGTTAGACACAGAGTAAAGCTCCTTCTACACTGTCCCATCAAACACTCCCAGGGTCAGGTACAGGGTTAGATACAGAGTAAAGCTCCCTCTACACTGTCCCATCAAACACTCACAGGGCAGGTACAGGGTTAGATACAGAGTAAAGCTCCCTCTACACTGTCCCATCAAACACTCCCACGGCAGGTACAGGGTTGGATACAGAGTAAAGCTCCCTCGACACTGTCCCATCAAACACTCCCAGGGCAGGTACAGGGTTAGATACAGAGTAAAGCTCCCTCTACACTGTCCCATCAAACACTCCCAGGACAGGTGCAGCATGGGTTAGATACAGAGTAAAGCTCCCTCTACACTGTCCCATCAAACACTCCCAGGACAGGTGCAGCATGGGTTAGATACAGAGTAAAGCTCCCTCTACACTGTCCCATCAAACACTCCCAGGGCAGGTACAGGGTTAGATACAGAGTAAAGCTCCCTCTACACTGTCCCATCAAACACTCCCAGGGCAGGTACAGGGTTAGACACAGAGTAAAGCTCCCTCTACACTGTCCCATCAAACACTCCCAGGGTCAGGTACAGGGTTAGATACAGAGTAAAGCTCCCTCTACACTGTCCCATCAAACACTCACAGGGCAGGTACAGGGTTAGATACAGAGTAAAGCTCCCTCTACACTGTCCCATCAAACACTCCCAGGACAGGTGCAGCATGGGTGAGATACAGAGTAAAGCTCCCTCTACACTGTCCCATCAAACACTCCCAGGGCAGGTACAGGGTTAGATACAGAGTAAAGCTCCCTCTACACTGTCCCATCAAACACTTCCAGGGCAGGTACAGGGTTAGATACAGAGTAAAGCTCCCTCTGCACTGTCCCATCAAACACTCCCAGGGCAGGTACAGGGTTAGATACAGAGTAAAGCTCCCTCTACACTGTCCCATCAAACACTCCCACGGCAGGTACAGGGTTGGATACAGAGTAAAGCTCCCTCTGCACTGTCTCATCAAACACTCCCACGGCAGGTACAGCATGGGTTAGATACAGAGTAATGCTCCCTCTACACTGTCCCATCAAACACTCCCAGGGCAGGTACAGGGTTAGATACAGAGTAAAGCTCCCTCTACACTGTCCCATCAAACACTCCCAGGGCAGGTACAGGGTTAGATACAGAGTAAAGCTCCCTCTACACTGTCCCATCAAACACTCCCAGGGCAGGTACAGGGTTAGATACAGAGTAAAGCTCCCTCTACACTGTCCCATCAAACACTCCCAGGGGCAGGTACAGGGTTAGATACAGAGTAAAGCTCCCTCTACACTGTCCCATCAAACACTCCCAGGGCAGGTACAGGGTTAGATACAGAGTAAAGCTCCCTCTACACTGTCCCATCAAACACTCCCAGGGCAGGTACAGGGTTAGATACAGAGTAAAGCTCCCTCTACACTGTCCCATCAAACACTCCCAGGGCAGGTTCAGGGTTAGATACAGAGTAAAGCTCCCTCTACACTGTCCCATCAAACACTCCCAGGGGCAGGTACAGGGTTAGATACAGAGTAAAGCTCCCTCTACACTGTCCCATCAAACACTCCCAGGGGCAGGTACAGGGTTAGATACAGAGTAAAGCTCCCTCTGCACTGTCCCATCAAACACTCCCAGGGCAGGTACAGGGTTAGATACAGAGTAAAGCTCCCTTTACACTCTCCCATCAAACACTCCCAGGGCAGGTACAGGGTTACATACAGAGTAAAGCTCCTTCTACACTGTCCCATCAAACACTCCCAGGGCAGGTACAGGGTTAGATACAGAGTAAAGCTCCCTCTACACTGTCCCATCAAACATTCCCAGGGTCAGGTACAGGGTTAGATACAGAGTAAAGCTCCCTCTACACTGTCCCATCAAACACTCACAGGGCAGGTACAGGGTTAGATACAGAGTAAAGCTCCCTCGACACTGTTCCATCAAACACTCCCATGGCAGGTACAGGGTTGGATACAGA